>NC_068427.1:28799408-29099408 GCF_023373465.1 Oncorhynchus keta | reverse complement strand
TCCAAACGCCATGTCTTTGTGAGACGCAGGGTAGGTGAACGGATGATATCCGCATGTGTGGGTCCGTGAAGCATGGAGGTGGTGTGGGGGTGCTTCGCTGGTGATACTGTCAATTATTTATTTATAATTCAAGGCACACTTAACCTGTTAAGTCGACCCTCTACTTTTTCGAAAACATTCTGTTAAAAATCGCGCAACATTTCAGCGCCCTGCTACTCAGGCCAGGAATATAGTATATGCATATGATTAGTATGTGTGGATAGAAAACACTCAGACGTTTATAAAACTGGTTAAATCACGGCTGTGACTATAACAGAACGTGCGTTTCATCAAAAGTGCAGGAAAATCTGATCACTGAAAATGGAAATAAATATCCATGCGCGACTTCAAGGATTGTTCAAAGTGAACCGAATTAAATGAGGCCGAGGTTGCAGTGCCTACAGCTTCCACACGTTGTCTATAGTCTTGTCATTTGATTCAGCTTTGATTCTTGGTCAAACTGAATCAAGGGAATCGATTCCCTCCGGTCTCCGACCGGATGTTTTGGTCGAGCTCTCTCCAGACATTTTTTCGAGACGGACACCTATAGAATTGACATCGCCTCCTGATGAATTGTATCGCTTATTAACGTGTACTAATACCTAAAGTTGCATTACAAAAGTATTTCGAAGTGTTTTGTGAAAGTTTATCGTCGACTTTTTGAATTTAAAAAAATGACGTTACGTTATGAAACGCTATTTTTTTTCGTTTATCACACAGTCTTCATAGATCGATATCTAGGCTATATATGGACCGATTTAATCGAAAAAAAGACCCAATAGTGATTATGGGACATCTAGGAGTGCCAACAAAGAAGATGGTCAAAGGTAATGAATGTTTTATATTTTATTTGTGCGGTTTGTGTAGGAACGACTATGCTAATTATTTTGTTTACGTCCCCTGCGGGTCTTTTGGGGTGTTACATGCTATCAGATAATAGCTTCTCATGCTTTCGCCGAAAAGCATTTTAAAAATCTGACTTGTTGCCTGGATTCACAACGAGTGTAGCTTTAATTCATTACCCTGCATGTGTATTTTAATGAACGTTTGAGTTTTAACTAATACTATTAGCATTTAGCGTAGCGCATTTGCATTTCCAGAGCTCTAGATGGGACGCCTGCGTGCCAGGTAGGAGCAAGAGGTTAACCAGCATGGCTACCACAGCATTCTGCAGCAATACACCATCCTATCTGGTTTGCCCTTTTGGGGACTATCATTTGTTTTACAACAGGACAATGACTCAACACACCTTCAGACTGTGTAAGGGCTATTTGACCAAGAAGGAGAGTGATGAGTGATGCATCAGATGACCTGGCCTCCACAACCACCCAACCTCAACCCAATTGAGATGGTTTGGGATGAGCTGGACCGCAGAGTGAAGGAAAAGCAGCCAACAAGTGCTCAGCATATGTGGGAACTCCTTCAAGACGGTTGGAAAAGCATTCCAGGTGAAGTTGGTTGAGAGAATGCCAAGTGTGCAAAGCTGTCATCAAGGCAAAGGGTGGCTACTTTGAAGAATCTCAAACCCCTTTCTTGGTTACAACATGATTCCATATGGGTTATTTCATAGTTTTGATGTCTTCACTATTATTCTACAATGTAGAAAATAGTCTAAAAAATATATTAAAAACCTTGGATGAGTAGGTGTGTCAAGAAATCAATATATTAATTTTTAGGCCATATCACCCAGCCCTACTGAAAATACTATCCCACTTTAAGTAACTAAACCATTCTCAATTCTTAAAGAATCCCAATGTATAAACACATACCTTTGTTGGAGTAACATTGGCTGCCGTACGAAGGAGATACTGTCCGGCATTATAAGCAGAGGATTGATTGTAATACATAGAGGGTGCCTGTGTGGTGGCGACTGTAAACAAAAAGAGGAGGAAAGAGGGTATAATCAACATTCAGAATTTAATATCCTAGAAACATTGCTATTTCATTATATCACACAGTCAAACTACACAACTCAGTTGTGTACTGTGTTCCTACCAGTGAGGGGTGCTCCATGGAAGGTCTGTGCTGGGGGGTACCCCTCCTGCATGCTCTCAGCCCCGTACCCATCTCCATACATTCTTTGGTGGGGTGACGCCATGCTGTCTGACGAGTGATGCCTCAGGTCATGGACCTCATTCTGCAACACAACCACACAGCACTTATCAACACAGAAACCATACATTAACATCTATAATTTAATTCATATGCTCACTTGACATGGCTAACATCCATCTCCCATATCCTCAAAAACAATGAAGCCAAGGGCTGACCTTGAGGCTCTCCACCTGCTGGCAGAGGATCTGCAGGAGGGACTTCTGGTCCTCCGCCCAATGAGGTGGTGTCTTTGGGGAAATCTGGAAATGGAGTATAGTTTCCCCCCCCCATAAAGATATTTAAAATATTTATGCGAGAAAAACAACCTGTACAGTAAATCTGAGTGCATGTATGTTCATGTTTGAAAAATAGGAAGAGCAACTGTCTCACATATGTTTATAAGTCAACATTTATAATTAAAAGTACCAGGTGTCTTTTGGAGGGAGAGGCCAAGCTCTTGCTGGGGGAGGGGGTTAATGGGGCGAATTTGACACAAGAGATTGAAGCATCAGGCTTAGTAAACTGAAGGCTGGAGTGGACCGGTCCGCCGTCGTCCTCTTCATCCATCGCTTCTCCACTCTCCTCCAGCTGCTGTTTCACATCGTTCAGGAGATCCATCACCTCCTCCATCGAAACGGGCAGCTGGGACATAACACAGTGAATATGGTTGAATGTCATGTCATGCTTCCAACTCTTAAACTTTTGATTATATGGTAACTGTAGCCTACTGTTCAGATGGGTTAAATGGAAACTCAAGGCCTATAACTTCTCACATAGCCTTAATATTAACTGCGGCAGGATTAAGCATTTCTTGCAGTAAAATGATACACAAAATATAGGCAACATTTTTACTCGGGAACAGGAGTGGAGAAATATGATTTCTTTCTTTCAGCATCTTGAGAGAATGGGAATGCTCAGTTAAATACCATCGGTAGAGGTGCCATCTTTATCTTTTTCTTGTTGTTGAGTCATTGCATTTTCTCAGATGTCAACTAGATTGAAGCATTCATTCTATCCATTTATTCTGGTGAGCAAGGGTTTATTTAGTCTTCTAGGGCAACATTTAATGACTGAAGAGAAGCTGCATGTATTTAATTATAGAGAAGATGACTAACAAATAGCCTACCAAAATGTCAGAAATTATTAGCAGAAACGTATCAAAATCATGCAACAAAAACAATCAAGCAACCCTATCAAAGAATGGTTCTGCGGTCTTTGACTATAGCCTATAGCGCATATTCTATATTTGTGGGTTAGGGTTGGGTGCAGGCCTCAGATTTAGCAATTGCGGGCAAGTGAACAAATAGCTGCCCGGCGCACCACTAGTGTGTGTGTCTAACCTTATCCATGTCGTCAGCGTTGGCGTTGTAGATCTTGGACAGGTAAGTTCTGAACTTCCTGAGGAACATGATGCACCTGTCCTGTGTCTCCTCCACCCCGCTACCGGCCTCCTCAGACAGACGCTGGAAGATCTACAAAACACAGATATATCAAAAGACGATTCATAACAAACACATTTTGTTTGGTAAAACAGAGAAAAATGCTGGCAATTTTTTTTTACTGGGAGCTGCACTTAAAAGCATGGTGATAAAGTGCAGGTGACAGACTCCAAGACCAAGGTCGAGCAGTGAACACCTCACTACATACCCGAGCTAGGTGCCAGTTAGACGAGATGTTGTTGATGGTCTCCAGGGTAGCGATAGCCTCCTCTGTCTTCCCCTCGATGTCCAGGAGGGTCGCAAATGCTATCTTGGCCTCCTCCTCAAAGCCCTTCACTGATGGGATCTGCGATGAGCACAAACACACTAACCAATAAAAATAGAGCAATGCATACATTAAAACTGGTCTTGTCAATTTTCCAGCTTGGCAACAGTGATTACATGACGCCGGAGTGAATAGCGTCCGTTTTACAGGCTCCTGACCAATTGTGCTATTTAGTGTCTTTTTTTGTCGTAATCTGAACTTTTTTGTACATTATGTTTCCACTTTGTTTCCTATGACCGAAAAAAGCTTCTGAACATGAGAACAGCTATCACTAACCTCCATTTGGACAAGGACTTCTACTTCAATGAGTCGGAGGCAAAAGACATGGATTATCCCGGACCAGGCCCTGATCCACGACAGTCGTATAGAGGCCGGCACACGAGCACCCTGGTGAGACTGTTTCTACCCTCGGTTCTATTGGCGAATGTGCAATCGCTGGAAAGAAAATTGGACGAGCTCTGTTCGATACTATCCTATCAACAACTAAAATACTATGCTTCTTGGAGCTACAGATGAACAAGGATATAGATAATATAAAATCTACCTGTTTTTTTAATTCATCGACAGTACAGAACGGCAGATCCAGGGTGGTGGGGGTGCGTTTCTTTATTAACAACAGCTTGTGCGCATTAATATATGCCATTTAGCAGACGCTTTTATCCAAAGCGACTTACAGTCATGTGTGCATACATTCTACGCATTCTCAAATATTAAGGAAGTATCAATGTTCTGCTCGCCTGAGTTAGTGTAACTCATGATAAGCTGTAGACCATACTATTTACTAAGAGTATTAATCTGTATTTTTCGTAGTTGTATTTACCGCCACAAACCGATGCTGGCACTAAGACCGCACTCAACAAGCTGTACAAGGCCATAAGCGAACAAGAAAATGCTCATCCAGAGGCGGCATTCCTGGTGGTCGGTGATTATTTTTACCCCTTTTTTGTGATATCCAATTGGTCGTTACAGTCTTGTCCCATTGCTGCAACTACCCAACAGACTCGTGAGAGGCGAAGGTCGAGAGCCATGCGTCCTTGGAAAAACATCTCTGCTAAGCCACACTACTTCTTGACTCACTGCTCGCTTAACCCGGAAGCCAGCCGCACCACTGTGTTAGAGGAAACACAGTCCAACTGGCGAAGTCAGCTTGCAGGAGCCCGGCCAACCTCAAGAAGTCGCTAGAGCACGATGGGACAAGGAAATCCCAGCCAGCCAAACCCTGCCCTAAACCGGACAACGCTGGGCCCTGCGACAAACCATCAAACAGGCAAAGCGTCAATACAGGACTATGATCAAATCCTATTACACCGGCTCTGACACTTGTCGGATGTGGCAGGGCCTGCAAACTATCACGGAATACAACGGGAAACACAGCCGAGAGCTGCCCAGTGACGCCAGCCTACCAAATGATCTAAATGCCATCTATGCTCGCATCGAGGCAAGCAACACTGTCCATGTGTGAGAGAACCAGCTGTTCCAGAAGACTATGATCTAAGACTTTTAAAAAGGTTAACATTCACAAGGCCGCAGGGCCAGACAGATTACCAGGATGCATACTCAGGTTACAGCTTGTCAGTGCATGCTCTGTCTAAATGACTACCACTCCGTAGCACTCACATCTATATCTATTAAGGATCCCCATTAGCTGTTACCAAGGCAGCAGCTGCACTTCTTGGGGTCCAAACACATTAAGTTAATTACATATAAAACAAAAAAACAGTACATCATAACATTATTATACCACTACAAATCTACAATACTCAGCAAAAACATCTCCTCCTCATGGACTACACCAGATTTGCCAGTTCTTGCTGTTACCCCACTCTTCCACCAAGGTACCTGCAAGTTCCCGGACATTTCTAGGGGGAAATGGCCCTAGACCTCACCCTCTGATCCAACAGGTCCCAGACGTGCTCAACAGGGTTGAGATCGGGGCTCTTCGCTGGACATGGCAGAACACTGACATTCCTGTCTTACAGGAAATCACACACAGAACAAGTAGTATGGCTGGTGGCATTGTCATGCTGGAGGGTCATGTCAGGATGAGCCTGCAGGAAGGGTATCACATGAGGGAGGAGGATGTCTTCCCTGCAATGGCAACAAGCTCAGTCCGATGATGCTGTGACACACCGCCCAAGAGTATGACGGACCCTTACCTCCAAATCGATCTCACTCCAGAGTACAGGCCAACGGTGTTACGCTCATTCCTTCGACGATAAAGACAAAACTGCGACTCGTCAGTGAAGAGCACTTTTGCCAGTCCTGTCTGGTCCAGCAGCGGTGGGTTTGTTCCCATAGGCAACATTGTTGCCGGATATGTCTGGTGAGGGCCTGCCTTACAACAGTCTACAAGCCCTCAGTCCAGCCTCTCTCAACCTATTGCAGACAGTCTGAGCACTGTTGGAGGGATTGTCCGTTCCTGGTGTAACTTGGGCAGTTGTTGTTGCCATCCTGTACCTGTCCCGCAGGTGTGATGTTCGGATGTACCGATCCTGTGCATGTGTTGTGACACGTGGTCTGCCACTGCGAGGACGATCAGCTGTCCATCCTGTCTCCCTGTACTGCTGTGTTAGGCGTCTCACAATACGGACATCGCTATTTATTGCCCTGGCTACATCTGCAGTCCTCATGCCTCCTTGCCGCATGCCTAAGGCACATTCACACAGATGAGCAGGGACCCTGGGCATCTTTCTTTTGGTGTTTTTCAGAGTCAGTAGAAGGGCCTCTTTTAGTGTCCTAAATTTTCATAACTGTGACCTTAATTGCCTACCGTCTGTAAACTGTTAGTGCCTTAACGACCGTTCCACAGGTGCATGTTCATTCATTGTTTATGGTTCATTGAACAAGCATGGAAAACAGTGTTTAAACCCTTTACAATGGGGATCTGTGCAGTTCCTTGGATTTGACAAATTATCTTTGAAAGACAGGGTCCTGAAAACAGGACGTTTCTTTTTTGCTGAGTTTATGTATGTATGAAAGTGGAGGAGAGATTGAATTAATCCCTGCTTGTATTTATGGGAGGTATTGACATGTTGAATGCACCGAGCTGTCTGTTTGAACTACTGGTGCACAGCTCGGACACCCATGCATACCAAACAAGACATGCCACCAGAGGTCTCTTCACAGTCCTTAAGTCCAGAACAGACTATGGAAGGAGCACAATACTAAATAGAGCCATGACTACATGGAACTCTATTCTACATCAAGTAACTCATGCAAGCAGTAAAATTAGATTAAAAAAAACAGATAAAACCCTTATGGAACAGCGGGGACTGTATAAAGCAACACAAACATAGGCAGACACATGATGGCATACACACACATACACATGGATTTTGTACTGTATATATGTGGTGGAGTAGGGGCCTGAGGGCACACAGTCTGAATGTATTGTAATGTTTTGAAAATTGTATAAACAGTCTTAATTTTGCCGGACCCCGGGAAGAGTAGCTGCTGCCGGGACCCATAATAAATACAAATATAGATCCTGATTGCCTAGTCACTTTTAACCCGACCCACATGTACTGTGTACACAGTGTATTACCTCAATTACCTCGTACCGCTGCTCATTGACTCGTACTGGTCCTCCTTGTATATAGATTCATTATTGTTTTTATTGTGTTACTATTTCCCTTTTTATTTTAACAAAATGTGTCTTAACATTGCACTTCTGTGAATGGGCTCGTAAGTCCGCATTTCACTGTACAGTCTACACCTGTTGGATTCGGCATTTCACTGTACAGTCTACACCTGTTGGATTCGGCATTTCACTGTAAAGTCTACACCTGTTGGATTCGGCATTTCACTGTAAAGTCTACACCTGTTGGATTCGGCATTTCACTGTAAAGTCTACACCTGTTGGATTCGGCATTTCACTGTACAGTCTACACCTGTTGGATTCGGCATTTCACTGTACAGTCTACACCTGTTGGATTCAGCATTTCACTGTACAGTCTACACCTGTTGGATTCGGCATTTCACTGTAAAGTCTACACCTGTTGGATTCGGCATTTCACTGTACAGTCTACACCTGTTGGATTCGGCATTTCACTGTAAAGTCTACACCTGTTGGATTCGGCATTTCACTGTACAGTCTACACCTGTTGGATTCAGCATTTCACTGTACAGTCTACACCTGTTGGATTCGGCATTTCACTGTAAAGTCTACACCTGTTGGATTCGGCATTTCACTGTACAGTCTACACCTGTTGGATTCGGCATTTCACTGTAAAGTCTACACCTGTTGGATTCGGCATTTCACTGTACAGTCTACACCTGTTGGATTCAGCATTTCACTGTACAGTCTACACCTGTTGGATTCGGCATTTCACTGTAAAGTCTACACCTGTTGGATTCGGCATTTCACTGTAAAGTCTACACCTGTTGGATTCGGCATTTCACTGTAAAGTCTACACCTGTTGGATTCGGCATTTCACTGTACAGTCTACACCTGTTGGATTCAGCATTTCACTGTACAGTCTACACCTGTTGGATTCGGCATTTCACTGTAAAGTCTACACCTGTTGGATTCGGCATTTCACTGTAAAGTCTACACCTGTTGGATTCGGCATTTCACTGTAAAGTCTACACCTGTTGGATTCGGCATTTCACTGTACAGTCTACACCTGTTGGATTCGGCATTTCACTGTACAGTCTACACCTGTTGGATTCGGCATTTCACTGTAAAGTCTACACCTGTTGGATTCGGCATTTCACTGTAAAGTCTACACCTGTTGGATTCGGCATTTCACTGTACAGTCTACACCTGTTGGATTCAGCATTTCACTGTAAAGTCTACACCTGTTGGATTCGGCATTTCACTGTACAGTCTACACCTGTTGGATTCAGCATTTCACTGTAAAGTCTACACCTGTTGGATTCGGCATTTCACTGTACAGTCTACACCTGTTGGATTCAGCATTTCACTGTACAGTCTACACCTGTTGGATTCGACGCATGTAACCAAAATAATTCAATTTGATATCAAGTCTACACACATGCCAATGCTTTAACTCAGCAGACTAACAGTGTTGGTCAGAGAAACAGCTGTGGTGGTAGCTCACCTCTATGTCTCTAGAGGGGAAGTGTATGAACAGGGGGTCCAGGGGTCCAGGGATGCCACGTCTCCTCTTGATCTTGTCCAGCAGGGGGAGCACCACGTTCCAGTAGTGGACACTCCGCCTTATGTATTCGTGGTCGTAGTAGGAGTTCACACCAAACCCCTGGGAATTACATCCGAACAGATGTTTAATCCAAATGAAGAAATGTAATTCCTTCAAAATCATTCATTTTTACTAAGGACACCTCGTTCAGTGTCGCATTCTCAGTTGTTTTGTTTTATATATAGTCATAATTTACTTTACCAAAGGGATTTTGTAGAATATTCTCGCTAGTCCGAGAGTTATAAATAATAATCATACTATTGAGTAATTTCAGACAGACACCTAGCACATATCATGTTCACTAATGTAGAGTGTGACAGAAAAAGGCAGGTGTCTCATCTGGCTGAGGTGTATGTACCGCTGAGCTGAGGTGCTGGGCCCAGTGTATGGGCAGGGCTGGTTGAAGGCCATGTTTCTCTCCGGCTCGCAAGGTGCTTAGTCCATGTTGAACCGTCATCCTCAGTTTGGCTGACATGCCAGGCCTACAAACACAGATACACAGAGAGTACATACTAGGCCTGCAGACAGAAGCAGAACCTTAGTCATGTTAACCACAGAGCTATCAGTCAGCTTGACTTCTCCATCCTGGGCCTTTACATTTTAACACTGACCTTAAATCAGATCTTATGGTAACACTTTACTTCATAACCATGTCATAAAAGCTGACAAATTGTCATAACCTGTCATAACACTATCATGACCCATACATTTAGACCTGTTGTGACATATTGCATTATTTTATGGCTGTTATGACACCTACATAGGAGTGTCAAAATCCACATTTACTCAAATGTGTTTTTCCCTGCCAAGAAGTTTCCTTTCATTTGAAAGTTTTTTTTTAACGTCCTTTGTTGTTGAAATTAATTATTTGCAGTCATGCCCCCCCCCCCCATCATATTTTAAATAACTTGTAGAAAATATACTTTATGGCACTGTCATGAAGCATTGTGACCATCCTGTGTCACATTACTTGGACTAAGAAAATGCACTGACACTGTCATGAAGCATGATGACCATCATAATCATATAAGCCAGATAGGCCTATCACGTACATGCCCTTGTGTCAGTTGTCAGTCAAAAAGAGGGTGTCCTGTCCTGCTCCTAAAATATGCTACTGCATTCATCCCATTTATCAGAAACAGAGCATTGGGGTAGGTGTGCACAATTAAAATAATTTAATATGGTGAATTTCATACTTTTGACAAGTTGGCTATAGTGTAATGGAATGTTTTGCCTTGTGTGGAAGGTTGAGATACTCTTATGTAGGTGTCATAACCAGCCATAAAAATAACGCAATATGTCACAACAGCTCTAAAAAAAAATATATATATAAAAATGCAACATTTTCAACTAAATAAATTCATTAGGCCCTAATCTCTGGATTTCACATGACTGGGTAGGGGCGTAGCCATGGGTGAGCATAGGCCCATCCACTTGGGAGCCAGGCCCAGCTAATCACAATGAGTTTTCCCCCACAAAAGGGCTTAATTACAGACAGAAAGACTCAGTTTCATCAGCTGTCCGGGTGACTGGTCTCAGAAGTGAAGAAGCCAGATGTGGAGGTCCCCGGCTGGCGTGGTCACACGTAGGTCTGCAGTTGTGAGATCGATTAGACGTACTGCCAAATTCTCTAAAACGACGTTGGAGGTGACTTACGGTAGCGAAACGAACATTAAATTATCTGGCAACAACTCGTGGACATTCCTGCAATCAGCATGCTCCATCAAAACTTGAGACATCTGTAGCGTTGTGTGACCAAACTGTACATTTAGAGTGGCCTTTTATTGTCCCCAGCAGAAGGTGCACCTGTGTAATGATCATGCTGTTTAACCAGCTTCTTGATATGCCACACCCTTTAGGTGGATTGATTATCTTGGCAAAGGAGAAATGCTCACGAACAGGGATGTAAAACACTTTTTTGTTCAGGATAGAGAGATATTTTGACAACCCCTTGGGTTGTGCTGTGGCGGAGATCTTTGTGGGTAATACTCGGCCTCGTCTCAGGATGGTAAGTTGGTGGTTGAAGATATCCCTCTAGTGGTGTGGGGGCTATGCTTTGGCAAAGTGGGTGGGGTTATATCCTGCCTGTTTGGCCCTGTCCGGGAGTATCATCGGATGGGGCCCACAGTGTCTCCTGAACCCTCCTGTCTCAGCCTCCAGTATTTATGCTGCAGTAGTTTATGTGTCGGGGGAGCTAGGGTCAGTCTGTTATATCTGGAATATTTCCCCTGTCTTATCCGGTGTCCTGTGTGAATGTAAGTATGCTCTCTCTAATTCTCTCTTTTTCTTTCTTTCTCTCTCGGAGGACTTGAGCCCTAGGACCATGCCTCAGGACTACCTGGCGTTATAACTCCTTGCTGTCCCCAGTCCACCTGGCCGTGCTGCTGCTCCAGTTTAAACTGTTCTGCCTGCGGCTATGGAACCCTGACCTGTTCACCGGACGTGGTACCTGTCCCAGACCTGCTATTTTCAACTCTCTAGAGACAGCAGGAGCGGTAGAGATACTCTCAATGATCAGCTATGAAAAGCCAACTGACATTTACTCCCGAGGTGCTAACTTCTTGCACCCTCGACAACTACTGTGATTATTATTATTTGACCATGCTGGTAATTTATGAACATTTGAACATCTTGGCCATGTTCTGTTATAATCTCCACCCAACACAGCAGGAAGAGGACTGGCCACCCCTCATAGCCTGGTTCCTCTCTAGGTTTCTTCCTAGGTTTTGGCCTTTCTAGGGAGTTTTTCCAAGCCACCGTGCTTCTACACCTGCATTGCTTGCTGTTTGGAGTTTTAGGCTGGGTTTCTGTACAGCACTTTGTGGCATCAGCTGATGTAAGGAGGGCTTTATAAATACATTTGAGATGTGATATACAGTACCAGTCAAACGTTTAGACACCTACTTATTCAAGGGTTTTTCTTTATTTTGACTATTTTCTATATTGTAGAATAATAGTGAAGATTAAAAAAAACTATAAAAGAACACATATGGAACACCGCGTTAAACAAATCAAAATATGATATATTTCAGATTCTTCAAAGTAGCCACCCTTTGCCTTGATGACAGCATTGCACACTCTTGCCATTCTCGCAATCAGCTACATGGGGTAGTCACCTGGAATGCATTTCAATTAATAGGTGTGCCTTGTTAAAAGTCCATTTGTGGAATTTATTTCCTTCTTCATGCTTTTTAACCAATCAGTTGTGTTGTGACAAGGTATGGGTGGTATACAGAAGATAGCCCTATTTGGCAAAATACCAAGTCCATATTATGGCAAGGAAAGCTCAAATAAGCAAAGAGAAACTACAGTCCATTACTTTAAGACATGAAGGTAGTCAATCTGGAAAATGTCAAGAACTTTTAAAGTTTCTTAAAGTGCAGTCGCAAAAACCGTCAAGCGCTATGATGAAACTAGCTCTCATGAGGACCACCACAGGAAAGGAAGACCCAGAGTTACCTCTGCTGCAGACGATAAGTTCATTAGTTACCAGCCTCAGAAATTGCAGCCCAAATAAATGCTTCAGTTCAACAGACATCTCAACATCAACTGTTAAGAGGAGACCGTGTAAATCAGGCCTTCATGGTCAATTGCTGCAAAGAAACCACTACCAAAGGACTCCAATAAAAAGAAGAGGCTTGCTTGGGCCAAGAAACACGAGCAATGGACATTAGACTGGTGGAAATCTGTTCTTTGGTCAGATGAGTGCAAATATGAGATTTTTGGTTCCAACTGCCATGTCTTTGTGAGACGCAGAGTAGGTGAAAGGATGATCTCCACGTGTGGATCCCGCTGTGAAGCATGGGGGTGGTGGTGTGATGGTGCTTTTTTGGTTACTACATGATTCCATGTGTGTTACTTCATAGTTTTGATGTCTTCACTATTATTCTACAACATAGAAAAACATTTAAATAAAGAAAAACCCTTGAATGAGTAGGTGTGTTCAAACGTATGACTGGAACTGTATGGCATGACAGTGTTATGACACTGGGTGTCAAGTAAAGTGTTACCGACATATATCAGTGATCAGTTCAAGTGAAGGAAGGAGGGAAGGAGGAAGGGTGGGTGCCTGAGTAATTTTTACAGAGCCTGTTTGTGCAGTCCCGTGTGGCTCCGCTGGGTCATTTTACAGAGCTTGTTTGTGTAGTCCCGTGTGGCTCCGCTGGGTCATTTTACAGAGCTTGTTTGTGTAGTCCCGTGTGGCTCCGCTGGGTCATTTTTACAGAGCTTGTTTGTGTAGTCCCGTGTGGCTCCGCTGGGTCATTTTACAGAGCTTGTTTGTGTAGTCCCGTGTGGCTCCGCTGGGTCATTTTTACAGAGCTTGTTTGTGTAGTCCCGTGTGGCTCCGCTGGGTCATTTTTACAGAGCTTGTTTGTGTAGTCCCGTGTGGCTCCGCTGGGTCATTTTTACAGAGCTTGTTTGTGTAGTCCCGTGTGGCTCCTCTGGGTCATTTTTACAGAGCTTGTTTGTGTAGTCCCGTGTGGCTCCGCTGGGTCATTTTTACAGAGCTCGTTTGTGCAGTCCCGTGTGGCTCCGCTGGGTAATTTTACAGAGCTTGTTTGTGTAGTCCCGTGTGGCTCCGCTGGGTAATTTTTACAGAGCTTGTTTGTGTAGTCCCGTGTGGCTCCGCTGGGTAATTTTTACAGAGCTTGTTTGTGTAGTCCCGTGTGGCTCCGCTGGGTAATTTTTACAGAGCTTGTTTGTGTAGTCCCATGTGGCTCCGCTGGGTAATTTTTACAGAGCTTGTTTGTGTAGTCCCGTGTGGCTCAGCCAGATAATTTTTACAGAGCTTGTTTGTGTAGTCCCGTGTGGCTCAGCTGGATAATTTTTACAGAGCTTGTTTGTGTAGTCCCGTGTGGCTCCGCTGGGTAATTTTTACAGAGCTTGTTTGTGTAGTCCCATGTGGCTCCGCTGGGTAATTTTTACAGAGCTTGTTTGTGTAGTCCCGTGTGGCTCTGCTGGGTAATTTTTACAGAGCTTGTTTGTGTAGTCCCGTGTGGCTCCGCTGGGTAATTTTTACAGAGCTTGTTTGTGTAGTCCCGTGTGGCTCTGCTGGGTAATTTTTACAGAGCTTGTTTGTGTAGTCCCGTGTGGCTCTGCTGGGTAATTTTTACAGAGCCTGTTTGTGTAGTCCCGTGTGGCTCTGCTGGGTAATTTTTACAGAGCTTGTTTGTGTAGTCCCGTGTGGCTCCGCTGGGTCATTTTTACAAAGCTTGTTTGTGTAGTCCCGTGTGGCTCAGCTGGATAATTTTTACAGAGCCTGTTTGTGTAGTCCCGTGTGGCTCTGCTGGGTAATTTTTACAGAGCCTGTTTGTGTAGTCCCGTGTGGCTCTGCTGGGTAATTTTTACAGAGCCTGTTTGTGTAGTCCCGTGTGGCTCTGCTGGGTAATTTTCACAGAGCCTGTTTGTGTTGTCCCGTGTGGCTCCGTTGGTAGAGCATTGCAGTATAAAAAAAAGATGAAAATATATGGACTCAATCTGGAAAGTAGTGTCTGCTAAATTACTAGAATGTAAAATGTTGTAAAACACTTGATTTCAGACAACTATCACATAACTACAGAGATTATAACCCATCGTGACTCACGCAGCTCGTTTGTGAATGAGCCTGTAGACTGCGTCCCACCAGTCCCTCTGTCTGTCTGTGAAGAGGTGGTGGAGGAGGGGCAGGGGCAGGCAGCGGGGCTCATGTTGACCAGTAGAAGTGGTCCTGGCCCTCTCCTGGAGCTGGGTGTGACTGCACCACACCACCCCACACAGGAACACCTAGACAGGAGGGAATCACCCCAGTGTATTGTTAGAAGAAGGACCTAAACAAGTTCTTTGCATTAGTTCTTAGTGCATTACAGGTCATTGTATGAATGAAAAATTAAGCAAAAGGAAACCATCAATGATATGATACGAAGGACAGTATTAAGATCGTTATAAGGCCGTAACTGAACAGCATAGATATTGTTAATGCTGAGCGAATAAACAATATTTATTTTCCTGTTTTTAAACAACCGACCGACGTCATTCAATTATTTGAATTCCATTTCGTTACGTTTTTTTTCTGATCTCAATGCGCACATTGCGCTGCAGTTTCTCTAGAGATCAATCCAGATCTTGCCCAAAATGAGATGAGGTAGGGAGTTGTAGTTTCAAACAGGCCAATGTTCTACATAATTTAGTGCAGAAAAAAATATATAATTAACTACAATAACCATAATCCATCATGCAGCTAATTGTCGGTGTGTGTTTCTTTTACACCTGCTAGGTAAGGGAAAGAAGAATGCGCGATCAAGAAGTAATTCCAAGAGAGCAGTTTCTTCATGAGGGAGTACCTGAAAATACATGATCTAAGTAATTGATAGTTGGTATTCAGCAGTCATAAAAGTATGCCTTATTTACTTCGAAGAACTACTAAAAATAGTGATTCTGTCAGACATCAGCTCTATACAGATGAGATGACTTGAAATAAAGTAATCAAATAAAACAAATGTAATATACACAACTGAAATATTTTATTAAAGTAATGTAAATAAATGATGGTTAATAAGTGATAAGCAGTCATGGGCAGTCACTACCATCATGAGACTTTTATTCAATGATACAGCATTCAACCCACATATTGCATAGTGCATTTAATGTTAAAAACAATCAAACCCGAAATCGAAAATTATAATTATTTTGTAATAATCTAACCGGAACAACCCAAAGAGCACTAAATCACTCAGGACTAGATACTGTAGAGCAACCACGCCCACCTCCAGGTCTAGCAGGCAGATGGACTCTGGTGTGTTGGTGTCCAGTTTGGAGGTCTCCAGGTTGAGCCTGGGGAACAGCTGTTTGAGCCAGTCCCTCAGAGCAGGCCTCTGGGCCAAGAGAGACCATTGGAGGCCCAGCCAACACAGCTGCTGGAGGTCCCCACCATGGAGCTGGATGGAGCCTAGAGACAAAAAAGTTAGAGATCTTATGTGTGAGATCAGCTGGGCTCCTGTTGTGTAGAGCCACACACACGCATCATACCGTTATCCCATTTGGTAAGGTCAGATATCTCTGGAGCCTGTGTGTTGATGGAGCGGATGTCATCGTTGCCAATGAAGGAAGACCCGACCGGAGCCAGAGGCCCAAACAAAAACTCAAACAAAGCGCCCTGACCACTACGGTTCCCAAACGCCTCCACCACCTCTCTGACAAAGGTGTGTGTCTCGGGCTTGAGGTTTAGCAGCATGTGTCCAGCCTGGCTCTTTCTGTCACTAGCCAGCAGCTCCAGAGGCTGAGGAGGAGACTGGTCACGTTTAGACACCTTGCTCTTTGGCCTGGGGACCTAAATATGACAAGTAGGAAGAATGAAAACAAGAAGTTGGATACACAGGGATTGTTATTTGCTACAAAGCCTCTAGCTTGTGTGTGTGTTACCTGGTAGGCCAGCAGATAGCAGAGAGCAGCCAGATCAATGACAGCCCGCCATTGCTGTTCTCTCTCATGAGCCATCTTCAGCAGCAGAGTGCCAGCATGCAGGTACAGATGTCCCCTCATCTCCAGATAGACCCCAGACAGATCATCTGTTACACTGCCCTCTGCCCTCTTCAGGCCCTGCATCGCACAGTCAAAACTACACAGAAACAGAGAGAAATGGGGTTAAATACTCACACACACAGTGCTACAATCTAATAGGACTCTACATAGTGGTGCTCTAATGAAGGAGCTCTGTTGGTAGACTAGTACAGCATTCACATGTCCCTGCCTAGCCTGGATGTAACAAACACACCTCCAGAGGGCCTGGATGCTAGGCTGCAGTCCTTTCCCCTGCAGAGTCAGTCTCAGCAGGCTGCAGTGTGCCAAAAGTAGCTCTCTCTGCCGATGTTGCCTCATCTTCTCATTGCACGAAACACTGGGCTGGGCTAGGGATTCCTGAGAAACACACAATTCATCACTTTACCATCGTACATGTAATTCCATAAGAACATAATTGTATTTTGTGAGCATCCTGCTGACCTGCAGAGTGTGTACTACAGTAGAGTACCAGTCCAAGCTGGATCTAAGCAGGCCTCTCTTCTCTGTGGCCAGACAGTGTTTGACAGCCTCCTCCAGCCTGCCATCGGAGGAGAACAACTGAACCAGCTTGATGTTGATATGGGCATCACCAGGCCTCACAGCCAGCTCTGCCTGCAGTAGGTCAAACAACTGGTTCCACCCCTGTTGGCCCTGTTGATTCAGCAGGTGCTCCTAGAGGGAGAGTTAGTTAAGTAAAGCAAGGATTTTTAAAACAGTTGTTTCTAGCCCCCGTGCCCATCTGCTGCTAAACAACTGCTCCTAAGGGGAGAGACAGTGTGGAGGGCATATGCATTAAACAGCTGCCAGCTCAACAGGCACTCCTGACGAGGGGGTGAGTGGTGCGGGTAGTGATCATGTGTCAACCCAGTGCCACAGTTTGTAAACAATCCTCCAGTCACAATGCAGTCAGTCTTTAGCCTTGACCCACTATTTTAGGTTAGGCAAACCATTTTAAACAACCTAAAAATAATTTGAATACAGGAAATCAATACTGTGTTAGAGCTCTTACCTTGAGGTTGAAGACAGCAAGGTGTCCAGGCAGCAGCTTGGCAGCTTTCTCCACCCAGAACTCTGCTCTGTTGTCTCTCTCGGTCTTACTGACCAGCAGCTCAGCCACCTTCAAAACCAGGTCCCCCTGGGCTGGGTTCAGGTCCACAGACCGCTGGATGGACACACGGACACACACACAATTAATGACCAGAAAGCATCGTCAGATAGCTGTGAACACCCATTGCATATAGAGCTGGGCAGTATGGAGTAAAACTGCATCAGAATGAGTTGCCAATTCCCTATATAATTGTGTTCTATGCTTATTGCACATTTATAACCCCACAGACTCTGTAGTTAGCATAAGTCTTTGGCTAAAATGTACTGCAATGCCATGTGCGACAAACAGCATTCGTTTTCCAGAATGAATGTTCATTGATACTCCTGTTTTAGTAACATCTGCTCTGCACATAATTTGAGGAGTAGAGACATAAAAAGGGAATAATTAGAAAGGTTAACTTCACTATTACAGTAAAATAATGTCTCTGTTTGTGTCCATATGACTGTTTGTTGGACCAAACCTCAAATGCAAATAGTGAGTTGAAACTGCTTGTCAGAGAGGAAGAAGTGATATCTCATCTTTGTTGTGGTGAGTGGCAGGGGCTTGGTGTGTGTAAACAGAGAGAAAGAGGCAAAGAGAGAGGTTTCACTTTTGCCCAAATCTGTCCAAAATCGGTGTTCCCTCCTTTGGGACAACAACTCCCATTGTTAGGGAAGAGACATGAGCATGTCGTCATTATATACAGATCACTGGTTTAAATGGGAAGGTGCACAGAGCACAGAAGGAGCTAAGGAGACAAGCGGACATAAACGGCCCATAAAAACGAGAATTTAAAAAAATTATTGCAAAACAGGCATTTGGAATATCACGCTAAAACATTAATTTCATATATTCCCTAGCACTAATCGCATACACAACTGGCATATGTTTCTTCAAAAACAAATAAATAATATCAAACTGGATGACTGCCAAAGCCTAAAGGACAGGGTAATAGGATACTATAGCAGTAGTATGTATGTAAGTGTGCAACTGAGAAGGATCTTACCTTGTAACATCCTATGGCCTTGTTGATATCTCCTTCCCTCTCATAAAGTTTGCCCAGGAACTTGTGTGCTTTGGGGTCTCTTTCCGCCACCTTCAGATATGCTGATACATGTCTAACAGAGGGGACCAGGCATTCAGAATAGAACCACAATACACACAAAAACGGCATCGTTACCCACTTCAATGTCATCAATGTCAACAATGTCTGCGTTGGTTGTGTTCAGGGCTTACCTTTTAGCAAGTTCATACTCCTTAGCCTCGAAGTATAATTTAGCAAATAAAAATCCTTTAATTGGTTTCTGTGGGAAGATCATATAGGCCTAATTTAAAGTAAGGTTACACTCTTGGTTATAACAACTAGATCGCTAACGTTACAGATTACATACATATGACATTTTTAGTTAGCTAAAAATGGTAGCTAGTCAGCCAGCTATGTACACATCAAGTAAGAAAGGTAATGATGGCTCTATTCCAACGGATAGTAGGAAGAGTGACATAGCCATAACGTTAGTTTGTTAGCCGGCATAAAGCAAGCTGGTGGACAGGTTTCAAAAGCTAGCCAGCCCTGCTGCCAGCCTTTTCAACGAGGAAGTGTTCCTTGCGATGGAATAACTTGAGGTGTCCCAGTTCACATTTTAGTTAGCCAAGATAGTTAGCCAAAATGATCCGTTAGCTACTTATTGTTTCAAAGTTAGTCTATTAATAGTATTTTGATAGCTACGTTAAAAGCGTTATGTACTATTAGCTGTAATAGCCACGAGCTAGGTGTAGCTAAATGCCAGGCCAAGATGGCAGTAGCAGTTGGCTGCTAGCTAGGTAGTATACGCAGGCTGAAGAGCCAGTTGGGGCCGGGTTTGACTCACCTCTTTGAGTGAAGGAGAGGAACTCTCTACTGAATAAATATAGTCGTCCACTTCGGCCTTATTTCGCCGCATGGCTGTGTAAAGCGTATTTTCTTATAATTCAAAACTAAAATTGCATAGAGTGACAAAACTCCTCCGGAAAAAGCAGGAATCGTAAATATTTCCCCCACTGCTTCGCTAATTCGCCCTTTCTCCCCGCTTCTGCCGCGACAACGTCAAATGGCAGCGGTAGTCACGTGGTACAAAACGTAATTTATCCATGACCTGTGATTGGTCGATACTTAGCCGATACGTTTTGAAAACGCACAGAAACGCAGCAAAAAAATAAACAGCCTCTCACTGTCAACTGCGTTTATTTTCAGAAAATGTATAATGTGGAAATATTTGTATGAACATAACAAGATTCAAAAACTGAGACATAAACTGAACAAGTTCCACAGATATGTGGCTAACAGAAATGGAATAATGTTTCCCTGAACAAAGGGGGGGTTAAAATCAAAAGTAACAGTCTGTATCTGGTGTGGCCACCAACTGCATTAAGTCCTACAGTGGATCTCCTCCTCATGGACTGCACCAGATTTGCTAGTTCTTGCTGTGAGATGTTACCCCACTCTTCCACCAAGGCACCTGCATGTTCCTGGACATTTCTGGGGGGAATAGCCCTCGCCTTCACCCTCCGATCCAACAGCTCCCAGACAGCAGCAGAGAACTGGAAAGAAAGGCGGCCGAATGAGGAATTGGCTTTGGGGATGACCAGTGAAATATACCTGCTGGAGTGCGTGCTATGGGTGGGTGCTGCTATGGTGACCAGTGAGCTGAGATAAGGCGGGGCTTTATCTAGAAAAGACTTACAGATGACCTGGAGCCAGTGGGTTTGGCGACGAATATGAAGCGAGGGCCAGCCAAAGAGAGCATACAGGTCGCAATGGTAGGTACTATATGGGGCTTTGGTGACAAAACGGATGGCACTGTGATAGACTGCATCCAATTTGCTGAGAAGAGTGTTGGAGGATATTTTGTAAATGACATCGCCGAAGTCAAGGATCGGTAGGACAGTCAGTTTTACAGGGGTGTGGTGGCAGCATGCATGAAGGATGCTTTGTTGCAAAATAGGAAGCTGATTCTAGATTTAATTTTGGACTGGAGATGCTTAATGTGAGTCTGGAAGGAGAGTTTACAGTCTAACCAGACACCTAGGTATTTGTAGTTGTCCACATATTCTAAGTCAGAACCGTCCAAAGTAGTGATGCTGGGTGGGCGGGCAGGTGTGGGTAGTGATCGGTTGAAGAGCATGGAGAAGTGGAGAAGGTACTGTGGGATTCGAAATGGTCTGTGATCTGTTTGTTAACTTGGCTTTTTGTATACCAACTCTATTCCAACCCTACACCAACCCAATTTGTATACTGGAGTGATAGATGTGCTGAAGATGAGTGTACCCTACCTTGTCACAACACAACTGATTGGTTTAAAAGCATTAAGAAGTAAAAATAAATCCACAAATTAACTTTTAACAAGGAACACCTGTTAATTGAAATGCATTCCAGGTGAAGCTGGTTGAGAGAGGTATGAATGAGTGTGCAAAGCTGTCATCAAGTCAAAGTGTGGCTACTTTGAAGAATCTGAAATGTAAAATATTTTTTGATTTGTTTAATACTTTTTTAGTTACAACATGATTCCATATGTGTTATTTCATAGTTTTAATGTCTTCACTATTATTCTACATTGTAGAATATAGTACAAATAAAGAAAAACACTTGAATGAGTAGGTGTGTCCAAACTCTTGACTGGTACTGAATATAAATGCTGTCAAGATATTAATGTATCAAGAAAGGAGTGTGGATATTTGGCCTGTTGAATCAGTTTTATGGCTGACTGAATGGAAGATGAGAATTGTGCATTTTCTTCTCCACTGGTAGGAGTAGAAAGATAACTCTAGGTAAGAAATTATGAGTCCTCACTGTCCGTTACGCAGTCAGTACAAATGTGTCTGACACCAAGACAAGACCTAGACACTCAATGTGTGGTCTCGAGACCGGATGCACTACAACACTGCTATCTCTAGACAATGTACCGCAATCACTCAAATTATGAAATGAATACAACCAAATCAGCCCTAATGCCTCTCAATACCTTGATGGAGGACTCCATCTCTACTTATGGAATCCCAATAGTTTCCCATTTTAAGTATTTGGGAGTAGATACAGTATACAGTTGAAGTCGGAAGTTTTCATACACTTAGGTTGGAGTCATTAAAACTAATTTGTCAACCACTCCACAAATTTCTTGTTAACAAACTATAGCTTTGGCAAGTCAGTTAGGACATCTGCTTTGTGCATGACACAAGTATTTTTTCCAACAATTGTTTACAGACAGATTATTTCACTTATAATTCACTGGGTCTGAAGTTTACATACACTAAATTAACTGTGCCTTTAAACAGCTTGGAAAAATTCCAGAAATTATGTCATGGCTTTAGAAGCTTCTGATAGGCTAATTGACATAATTTGAGTCAATTGGAGGTGTACCTGTGGATGTATTTCAAGGCCTACCATCAAGCTCAGTGCCTCTTTGCTTGACATCATGGGAAAATGAAAAGAAATCAGCCAAGACTTCAGAAAAAAAATTGTAGACAAGTCTGGTTCATCCTTGGGAGCAATTTCCAAACGCCAAATGTTCATCTGTACAAACAAGTATAAACACCATGGGACCACGCAGCCATCATACCGCTCAGGAAGGAGATGCGTTCGGTCTCCTAGTGATGAACGTACTTTGGTGCGAAAAGAGCAACTCAATCTCAGAACAATAGCAAAGGACCATTTTTATTTATTTTTACCTTTATTTAACCAGGCAAGTCAGTTAAGAACATATTCTTATTTTCAATGACGGCCTGGGAACAGTGGGTTAACTGCCTGTTCAGGGGCAGAACGACAGATTTGTACCTTGTCAGCTCGGGGGTTTGAACTCACAACCTTCCAGTTACTAGTCCAACGCTCTAACCACTAGGCTACGCTGCCGCCCATGTGAAGATGCCGCCCATGTGAAGATGCTGGAGGAAATGGGTACTCTAGGTAAGAAATTATATATATATATTATATATATATATATATCTATATCCACAGTAAAACAAGTCCTATATCGACATAACTTGAAAGGCTGCTCAGATATTGCAGTGGCCATCACAAAGCCCTGACCTCAATCCTATCCTAATCCTATCCATTTGTGGGCAGAACTGAAAAAGCGTGTGTGAGCAAGGAGGCCTACAAACCTGACTGTTACACCAGCTCTGTCCGGAGGAATGGGCCAAAATTCACCCAATTTATTGTGGGAAGTTTGTGGAAGGCTACCCAAAACGTTTGACCCAAGTGAAACAATTTAAAGGCAATGCTACCAAATACTAATTGAGTGTATGTAAACTTCTGACCCACTGGGAATGTGATGAAAGAAATAAAAGATGTCGTAAATCATTCTCTCTTCTATTATTCTGACATTTCACATTCTTTAAAATAAAGGGATAATCCTAATTGAAACAGGGAATTTTTACTCAGATTAAATGTTAGGAATTGTGAAAAACTGAGTTTAAATGTATTTGGCTAAGGTGTATGTAAACTTCCGACTTCCACTGTATTTCCTTCCTTAGATAAAATCATTGCTAGAACGTGCAAACCAATTCAACCCGACCTCAATAATTGGAATAATATCGCTGTTGCTTTAACTGGCCGGATATCAATTTTCAAAATGAATATATTGCCACGGCTAAATGTCTGTAGTTCAATGCTTCCCATGGCTCCCCCTTCTGGCTATTGGGATGAAATTCATAGTGCGGTTTCAAAATGTATATGGCAAGGTAAATGATCCCGGATAAAATTGATACATTTACAAATAGTGAAAAACAGGTCTATTCGTACCAAACATTAAATTGTATTTCCAGGCTAGCATTTTGTCCCATCGTAAATTGGTTTAGACATGATTCTCTTTTCTGTAGAGAGAGATATGGTTTATCCTATTGCACTGGAGGAGGTGGTCTTCACTGATATATCCCTTAAACAATGTAAACTACGCTTTGGTCCTATTATTGCTTAAAAAGTGTTTATTTGGTGCAAAATGAAAAAAAACAACAATGTAACTGGGAATCAAAATGGCATACCCCATGCATCAGTATTTCAGAATAATGTCTTGCGATCTGGAGGCCTTTTGCATCACCCCAATGGTCCAAATGCGGAGTCTGTACCACATTACCCCCCTCACCGATATCATGGACAGTAATGGTTTGAGAACATTCCAAAAAAGATACATGCACATTACCAGGCAAGTCATTTTTCCTATATTTACAATTTAAGTCAGCTGTGCACTAATTGGTCTTTTGACCAATCACTTCAGATCTTTTCATGTCAGCTTTTTTTCAGAGCTGATCTGATCGGTCTAAAGATAAATTCCTGAAAAAAAGATTAGAACTGTCTAAACACAGTCTACATGTATTGCCAAAGGCTGGTTCAGCTATATGGCCCCATATAAATATATTTAATAAAAAATACTACACTGAACAAAAATATAAACACAACATGTAACAATTTCAAAGATTTTACTGAGTTACATTTCAAATAAGGAAATCAGTCAACTGAAATCAATTCCTTTGGCCCTAATCTGTGGATTTCACAATTTTAAATACAAATCTGAATCTGTTGGTCATAGATACATGAAAAAAAAAAGGTAGCGGCATGGATCAGAAAACCAGTCAGTATCTGGTGTGACCACCATTTGCCTCATGCAGTGCAAAACATCTCCTTCGCATAGAGTTGATCAGGCTGTTGACTGTAGAATGTTGTCTCACTCCTGGATATTGGTTGGTGTTTCAATATGCTTGTGTTGTAGTCACGACTGACAAAGATATATAGTTAATCTCTACAGGATCGGTGTCCGCGGGACGGTTGAGCTAATGTGCGCTAATGTGATTAGCATGATGTTGTAAGTAACAAGAACATTTCCCAGGACATAGATATGTCTTATAAGAGCAGAAAGCTTAAATTCTTGTTAATCGAACTGCACTGTCCAATTTACAGTAGCTATTACATTGAAAAAATACCATGGTATTGTTTGAGGAGAGTGCACAACAACAAAAAACTTATCACAGCAACTGGTTTGATACTTTCACCTCTGAAGGTAAATAATGTACTGTACTTACATTCAGAAATCTTGCCCTAATTTGTCATCCTGAGGGTCCTAGAGATAAAAATGTAGCATAGTTTTGTTTGATAAAATACATTTTTATATTCAAATGTAGGAACAGCTTCCCCTGATCTAGATGTGTGAAGGTTAGTGTCTTTTCTGTAGGGAAGCTAATTATCCATCATTTATGACATTCCTGGGAGTGGGTAAACTTACATTTTTTATTACCATATCATTTTTGTATGTACTATACTTGAAAACGTATCAATAGAGAGCATCCTGACCGGTTGCATTACTGCATTATTATTATTTTTTTCTCTTCCCCTTGTCTGTTTATTAGTTCCACCCGTGTTTAGCTATGTTAAACGTTTGGTCTTTATTATCCAGCCGGCCCGCCTGCTGGGTGTGTGTTTGAATGTTAAATGACTAGACAGAGGCATTGATGCGAGTAACCAGTCTTGTTCAGTACATGACAACACATCCGGGTATCTCAAGCACCCCGGTAAAACACAAGAGTTGTAGTAATGAACATTTACCAACAGATGGCATCACTGTGCCATTTTACACCCGTAACAGTGTGCGGGGTTATGTGCGGGGTTATTTTCTGTGTACTATTGTGCACGCCTGTATATCACGGTTGTCCGTGTATGTGTGTTTTTGTGGACTGTTTAGATCCCCGTGTTTTGGAGCATTTGTTTTTGTGGCGTCGTTTTCACCGGTGTGGTGAATTAAAACGTTTCGCTTCCCTGAACTCTGTTTCCTGCGCCTGACTTCTTCCTCCACTACACCCCGGGCATTACAATTTCATAAACTGCATTGTTGGTTAAGGGCTCGTAGATAAGCATTTCACGGTAATGTCTGCACCTGTTGTATTCGGCGCATGTGAAAAAAACGATTTGATTTGTTGATAGTGCTGTTAAAAATGCAGAGGCGCGCTTTATCATGGACAGACTTCTCCCCATTTTAACTACTGTTGTATCAATGTTTTGAACATGACAGTTTACAGTCCAGGATTACTCTAAACAGATTAGTCAACTCAACTTGCTCAATTTCCACATTATTCATTACAACATTTAGTTGAGGTAAATAATAGCCTTAAGCCAAGCACTGTATGAATCAAGGCTGTGAATGTAGCATAGACTATTATATTGTAGTATAGCGGAGGAATAACGCAGGGTGCTTCTACACCTGCATTGTTTGCTGTTTGGGGTTTTAGGCTGGGTTTCTGTACAGCACTTTGAGATATCAGCTGATGTACGAAGGGCTATATAAATAAATTTGATTTGATTTTAAAGTCCCATTTAGCAGAGGAATGTGTAATTGTATCACTCTATGCAAATCAACACACTGCAACATATTTTTGTTCAAATATAGTTAAATACTGTGACAAACTAAACACATTTTCAAAAGGTCAAAAGGGATATGATGCTTTCTTTTCTGTCAGTTCATTCCTTGCTAAGAGGATCTATAGATGGAGGAAGTAACACTCATCAGAGGATAGGTTTACTGAGCTTATACACACATTCCCACATCTTACCGTACTCATAAATCCACTTTAATACGCACCAATAGGAAAAGGAAAAATGGACATTGTAGTTACAAGAAAATCCATATATCAACAGAATTGTTTGTCTCTGCAATTTTTTTTTCTCCATTTCAAAAGACAAAATAATGCATGACATGTAAAGTATGAAGAACATTTTTGGCAGATATTGTTTGATTCCATTACTATTATATAAAAGTGTATTAATGTTTATTCTGAGCATATTGATTGTGAAAAACACAAAAACGTCTGTCATCCAACAGTTGACAGTGAACAGTAAAAAACGCCCTTCAGTGACAACAGACCTTACATATTTATATGAAAATTGTACATTCATATAAATATAACACCATGTACAATGTTGTGGACTGTCACGCCCTGACCTTAGAGAGATGTTTTATTTCTCTATTTGGTTAGGTCAGGGTGTGATGTGGGGTGGGCATTCTATGTTTTGTTTTCTATGTTTCTTTATTTCTATGTTTTGGCCGGGTATGGTTCTCAATCAGGGAAAGCTGTCTATCGGTTGTCTCTGATTGGGAATCATACTTAGGTAGCCCTTTCCCTCCTTCAGTGTGGGTGGTTAACTTTGTTAGAGGCATTCATAGCCCTGTTAAGCTTCACGGTCGTTTTGTATTGTTGGCAACATTTCTAATAAAGAGGAATATGTACGCTCACCAGGCAGCACCTTGGTCTGCTTGCTTCTTACGATGCCCGTGACATGGATGCCCAAACATCTCTACATGAGATATGCATACACGTGTCACCTCATTCAGTATTATCTGTAGATAATATTTCAATACATCCTGAAAAATGTACACAATCCTCTTGTACAAATATGACTCTTGTTTCTATATGACCTGAACTGCTGGGATGGAGGCTACTTTCTCAATAAGCTTCCCAGCCGATCTGGGTCAAATAGTACTGTTCAAACATCAGATACTTCAAGTACTTGACATGCTCTTGATTTAGCTTACTGGTATACAGGGTGGGCAGAGTTTGCAAATTTGGCACAATTCCAATGGTTCCATTATAATAAGCAAGCCAAATCAAGCGATCTTCAAGTATTTGAAATAGATGTATATGTGTGTATATACATACATACATACATGCATACATACAGTGCGTTCTGAAAGTATTCAGACTTACGTGACAGACTTATTCTAAAATGGATTTTAAAAAATGTTTTCCTCATCAATCTACACCCCATTATGGAAAGCAATAACAGGTTTTTAGAAATGTTTGCACATGTATTACAACCCCCCAGAAATAGCTTATTTAAATAAGTATTCAGACCCTTTGCTATGACACTCGAAATTGAGCTCAGGGCATCCTGTTTCCATCAATCATTCTTGATGTTTCTACAACTAAATTGGAGTCCACCTGTGGTAAATTAACTTGATTGGACATGATTTGGAAAGGCACACACCTGTCTATATATGTTCCCACAGTTGACAGCGCACGTCAGAGCAAAAACCAAGGGATTGTGTCTAAGCACAGATCTGGGGAAGGGTACCAAAACATTTCTGCAGCATTGAAGGTCCCCAAGAACAGAGTGGCCTCCATCCTTCTTAAATTTAGACACCCTATGCCTTGATGACAGCTTTGCACACTCTTGGCATTCTCTCAACCAGCTCCATGAGGTAGTCACCTGGAATGTACTTCAATTAATTAACAGGTATGCCTTGTTAAAAGTTCATTTGTGGAATTTATTTTCTTCTTAATGCATTTGAGCCAATCAGTTGGGTTTGTGACAAGGTATGGATGGTATACAGAAGACAGCCCTATTTGGTAAAATACCAAGTCCATATTATGGCAAGAACAGTTCAAATAAGCAAAGAGAAACAACACTCCATCATTACTTTAAGACGTGAAGGTCAGTCAATTCGGAAAATTTCAAAAACCATCAAGCTCTATGATGAAACTAGCTCTCATGAGGACCGCCACAGGAAAGGAAGACCCAGAGCCACCTCTGCTGCTGGGGATAAGTTCATTAGAGTTACCAGCCTCAGAAATTGCAGCCCAAATAAAAGTTCAAGTAACAGACACATCTCAACATCAACTGTTCAGAGGAAACCGCATGAATCAGGCCTTCATGGTCGAATTGCTGCAAAATAATCCACTACTAAAGGACACCAATAATAAGAAGAGACTTGCTTGGGCCAAGAAACACGAGCAATGGACATTAGAATGATGGAAATATGTTCTTTGGTCTGATGAGCCCAAATTTGGTATTTTTGTTCCAACCGCCATTCTCTTTGTGAGACAGAGTTGGTGAACGGATGATCTCTGCATGTGTGGTTACCACCATGAAGCATGGAGGAGGAAGTGTGATGTTGTGGGGGTGCTTTGCTGGTGACACTGTCAGTGATTTATTTAGAATTTTAGGCATACTTAACCAGCATGGCTACCACAGCATTCTGCAGCTTTACGCCATCCCATCTGTTTGCACTTAGTGGGACTATCATTTGTTTTTAACAGGACAATGACCCAACACACCTCCAGGCGGTGTAAGGGCTATTTGACCAAGAAGGAGAGTGATGAGTGCTGCATCAGATGACCTGCTCTCCACAATCACCCGACCTCAAACCAATTGAGATGGTTTGGGATAAGTTGGACCGCAGAGTAAAGGAAAAGCAGCCAACAAGTGTTCAGCATAGGTGGGAACTCCTTCAAGACTGTTGGAAAATCATTCCAGGGGAAGCTGGTTGAGAGAATGCCAAGAGTATGCAAAGCTGTCATCAAGGCAAAGGATGGCTACTTTGAAGAATATAAAATCTGAAATATATTTTCATTTGTTTAACACTTTTTTGGCTACTACATGACTCCATACGTGTTATTTCATAGTTGTGATGTTTCACTATTATTCTACAATGTGGAAAATAGTAAAAATAAAGGAACATCTTTGAATGAAAGTTGTGGCCAAACTTTTGACTGGTACTGCATATATCTATATATATATATTTATATTCGATCCAGTTCTGCTGCACAGTAATGTGATTATGTGTAGCATCAGTAACATAGCCCAGGTGTCTGTCTGTTTCTACTTGTAGGGCATGACATTGATAAAGTAGTTGGCTAAGGCAGAAACAACCTTATCAATACTCTTTATTCATCTGACAAAATACCAGGACCATTGATGCATACTTAAATATACAAGTTGGGTTATGAAGGGACATTTTAAGCTAAAAGAATTATGAAATATATGAGAAGTTGATATCAAGGATATATATGAATATAATATGAATATGTATTCAGACAAAGGCACTGATTTGGGGATGATCCTTTCTTGTGTAGTCTCTCTCTCTCTGCTCATGGGTTGTCACTATTTAACCAGGCATGAAAGGACGGAAGGATATTGCAAATCTGATTTTCATCAACCAATGAGGGGTTGGGTAGAGTGGTTTTAACCCCTAAATTTACACCAAGAACAAAGGTCATGTGCTTGCTCAAACACTCTGATATCACTTTTGTCTGTTCTAGCATGTCTGTCTGTCTACTTCCGGCCCACGGTCTCTGCCAGCTTCTTGAGCCTCTTCTTGAGCTCCAGAGGAAACTTCTCGTAACACTTCTTACACACCGGCTTCATGTCAAACTCCACAAACTTGTTCCTGTAAGGAAGAGACCAAAATACAATCTTTATGATCAGGGTTCTGATTTGATTTGTCTTTCATTTATCTATCTATATATCACAAGTCTTAAATTCTAGCACTACTTTCCCTTCTGCCCCCTCCTCCTCCCTTTCTTTCCCCCCTGCCTCCTTCCCGCTCCCTCTCTTTCCCCTTCTGCTCCCTCTCTTTCCCCTCTGCCCATCCTCCTGCTCCCCACCCCCCCGCTCCCTCTCTTTCCCTTCTGCCCCTCCTCTGCTCCCTTCTCCCTCCTCTGCTCCTCCTCCCTCTCCCCTCCTCCATGATCTCCATTTCCTCCTCCTGCTCCCTCTCCTCCCCTCCTGCTCTGCTCCCTCTCTTCCCCTCCTGCTCCTGCCTCTCCCTTCCTCCCCCTGCTCCCTCTCTTCCCCCTTCTCCTGCTCCCTCTCTTCCCCACCTGCTCCTCCTACTCCCTCTCTTCCTCCTGCTCCCTCCTGCTCCTCTCTTCCCCTCCTGCTCCCTCCTGCTCCTCTCTTCCCCTTCTGTTCCCTCCCCAGCTCCCTCTCTCCCCTTCTGCACCCGCTCCCCCTTCTGATCCCTCCCCAGCTCCCTCTCTCCCCCTCTGCTCCCCTTCTGCCTCTGCCCCTCTCTCCCCTTCTGATCTCTCCTGCTCCCCTTCTGATCTCTCCTGCTCCCCCTCTGCTCCCTCTCTTCCCCTTCTGCTCCCTCTCTTCCCCTTCTGCTCCCTCTCTTCCCCTTCTGCTCCCTCTCTTCCCCTTCTGCTCCCTCTCCCCCTTCTGATCTCTCCTGCTCCCTCTCTCCCCCTTCTGCTCCCTCTCTTCCCCTTCTGCTCCCTCTCTTCCCCTTCTGCTCCCTCTCTTCCCCTTCTGATCTCTCCTGCTCCCTCTCTCCCCCTTCTGCTCCCTCTCTCCCCCTTCTGCTCCCTCTCTCCCCCTTCTGCTCCCTCTCTTCCCCTTCTGCTCCCTCTCTTCCCCTTCTGCTCCCTCTCTTCCCCTTCTGATCTCTTCTGCTCCCTCTCTTCCCCTTCTGCTCCCTCTCTTCCCCTTCTGATCTCTTCTGCTCCCTCTCTTCCCCTTCTGATCTCTTCTGCTCCCTCTCTCCCCCTTCTGCCCCCCTCTTCCCCTTCTGCTCCCTCTCTTCCCCTTCTGATCTCTTCTGCTCCCCCTCTCCCCCTTCTGCTCCCCCTCTCCCCCTTCTGCTCCCTCTCTTCCCCTTCTGCTCCCCCTCTCCCCCTTCTGCTCCCTCTCTCCCCCTTCTGCTCCCTCTCTCCCCCTTCTGCTCCCTCTCTTCCCCTTCTGATCTCTTCTGCTCCCTCTCTCCCCCTTCTGCTCCCCCTCTCCCCCTTCTGCTCCCCCTCTCCCCCTTCTGCTCCCTCTCTTCCCCTTCTGCTCCCTCTCTTCCCCTTCTGATCTCTTCTGCTCCCTCTCTCCCCCTTCTGCTCCCCCTCTCCCCCTTCTGCTCCCTCTCTTCCCCTTCTGATCTCTTCTGCTCCCTCTCTCCCCCTTCTGCTCCCCCTCTCCCCCTTCTGCTCCCTCTCTTCCCCTTCTGCTCCCTCTCTTCCCCTTCTGATCTCTTCTGCTCCCTCTCTCCCCCTTCTGCTCCCCCTCTCCCCCTTCTGCTCCCTCTCTCAGACATCCAGTCCAGCCAGTACACAGAGACAAGAAACGATTGGTGTTTTACCCATAAACAAACCAGGATCTGGTGAAAAAATCCTTCTTTGTACACACAAAATACACACTACCGTACTGTACATGCCTCTAGCCTCAACCATGTGATCAGAGAGAAAAGGACTTCCAGTCAGATTATTGCAGCATTATTACAATGCTGAATTATTATGTTAATCCCCTAAGTGTGTCTGGTTGAGGAATGGCCATATGGAGTAACCATTTCGTGCGGAGATCCTAAATATGGTCAACATTGGTGGGAAACACCGACACTGATGCTTAGGCCAAATATCTATCTGTACTGGTTATTAATCATTATTTATGATCTGTGTCTAATCTCTACTCCCGTTGATTTACTCTATAACTGATATAGTACAGTGATGTTGAATGTGATGTAATAAAAAATGCATGGTTCATAGTTTATGTTTAACAGATATTTGATCTCTGTGTCTAAAACCCTTTTTTAACTGACTTGACAGGGTGAAAGATAGATCGTAAAAGCACAACACAAGAAAAAGAGAAGGAAAGGAGATGAAAACTAACCAATGAATGGAAAGTGGAAGTGAGGAAAAAGGAAGGAAAGAGGTTTATAGACACATGGGCACTTTCTTCTTCTTTTCTTTTTCTCGTTTGGCAAGACGTCGCTTCATGTCGTCTGGCAGGCGCTCGTAGCAGTGCTTACACACAGGCTTCAGATCCACGTCTACAAACTTATTCCTGGTAGGACCAGGAGGGAGGAGGAAGTGAGGAGGAAGGAGGAGATGGGAGGATATGGACAGACAAACAGGGACAAGTGAAAGAGGAGATGGGAGGATATGGACAGACAAACAGGGACAAGTGAAAGAGGAGATGGGAGGATATGGACAGACAAACAGGGACAAGTGAAAGAGGAGATGGGAGGATATGGACAGACAAACAGGGACAAGTGAAAGAGGAGATGGGAGGATATGGACAGACAAACAGGGACAAGTGAAAGAGGAGATGGGAGGATATGGACAGACAAACAGGGACAAGTGAAAGAGGAGATGGGAGGATATGGACAGACAAACAGGGACAAGTGAAAGAGGAGATGGGAGGATATGGACAGACAAACAGGGACAAGTGAAAGAGGAGATGGGAGGATATGGACAGACAAACAGGGACAAGTGAAAGAGGAGATGGGAGGATATGGACAGACAAACAGGGACAAGTGAAAGAGGAGATGGGAGGATATGGACAGACAAACAGGGACAAGTGAAAGAGGAGATGGGAGGATATGGACAGACAAACAGGGACAAGTGAAAGAGGAGATGGGAGGATATGGACAGACAAACAGGGACAAGTGAAAGAGGAGATGGGAGGATATGGACAGACAAACAGGGACAAGTGAAAGAGGAGATGGGAGGATATGGACAGACAAACAGGGACAAGTGAAAGAGGAGATGGGAGGATATGGACAGACAAACAGGGACAAGTGAAAGAGGAGATGGGAGGATATGGACAGACAAACAGGGACAAGTGAAAGAGGAGATGGGAGGATATGGACAGACAAACAGGGACAAGTGAAAGAGGAGATGGGAGGATATGGACAGACAAACAGGGACAAGTGAAAGAGGAGATGGGAGGATATGGACAGACAAACAGGGACAAGTGAAAGAGGAGATGGGAGGATATGGACAGACAAACAGGGACAAGTGAAAGAGGAGATGGGAGGATATGGACAGACAAACAGGGACAAGTGAAAGAGGAGATGGGAGGATATGGACAGACAAACAGGGACAAGTGAAAGAGGAGATGGGAGGATATGGACAGACAAACAGGGACAAGTGAAAGAGGAGATGGGAGGATATGGACAGACAAACAGGGACAAGTGAAAGAGGAGATGGGAGGATATGGACAGACAAACAGGGACAAGTGAAAGAGAGGGACAGAGATAAAGGAATGACACAGATGGAAAAGCTGGGAAATAGATCAGGTCGTCACAGGTACAGTGGAACAGGTAGAGCAGTAGAGACATATGAGAGCCAAAAGAGGAAAGAGATATTGCTTCAGGTGGGCACAGAGCAGAAAGAAAGGTTTCAATTGAATTGAAATCTATAGTCCCAAAGATAGTCTAACCTCATTCCAATGTGTCAGCACACAGGATGGTGTTGCTGTGTTAACTCAGTCAGACTTACTTGAGGGTGAGCTTGGTGTTGCAGGTGGAACAGGCAAAGCAGTTGACACACCATGCCTTGTTCAGGGCTGATACCACTGGAATACACAACACAAACACGTCAATTACATTAGCCTGGGTACCTGGCAAGACAATGACAACATGGCGAAAGCTGAGACCGTAGTAGTTTAGAAAACAAATATGACATATTCCATTCAATATTTGTTTGACTGTATATGATATTAGGTGATAATATCTTACCATCACCCTCAATGACACGGTTGCAGTGGTAGCAGACATCTCCAAAGAGCTGTAGGAGAGGAGAGAGTCAATAGCCAGGCACACAATTCACTTTACTTTACTATTTACTGGATTCTTCAAGAGCCATGCAATTCACTTCACAGTCTTCATTTGTTGCATTGCTACATTTGTACTTCCACCACTAGATGTTCCCATAAAACTAGCCAAGACTGGAGGTCACATTCAAATGATATACAGCAAGATGCAATCACTCAAAGGCTTGCTTAAAGATAAATAAAATACAGTGCCTGGATTGGATTGAGTTACTATGTAGAGACCTTGGGCTGTGTGTGCAGCCTTCTCCTACATTACCTGGTTGTAGTGAGTCTCACAGTAGGCCAGTCCTTTGCGTTCGTAGTGGCGATGGCCCAGGAAGGGCTTCTCACACTTAGCACACACAAAATGCTGCAAACACACACAACATGGCCCCACACAACAGGTTAGTACAGACAGACCAGCACAGGTCAGTTTAATCCATATCTGTCTAGTTTAGTTCAGAGCTATTAGCTATTATCAGTCCCGTCCCGTCTGAGATTAGTGGGTTCAGAGGGCAGGAGCGCCCCCTGTGGAGGCACTCACCTCTACAGACAGACAGACACAGGAGGAGCCTTGTTTGTCTGGGAGGTCCACCCGGGGGCAGAATGCAGCACAGACCAGACAGAGAGCAGGACAGAATGCAGCCAGGAAGGGTCTCCCATCAGTCACTCTAACTAACCCCTCATCATGTTAAAGTGGTTTTCACAGTAGGTGTGGTCCCCACGCTCGTAATACGGGGAGCCATGAAACGGACGCTCACACAGAGCACATACATGGTGCTACAGGAGGGGGGAAGAGGAGAAAAGTAGAGGGGAAAGGCAGCAGATATATGAACAGAGGAATGTCAGAGGGAAAGAAAGAGGAAGGATATGCTCCATTCTGAGTCCAAACACGACCACAGAGATATAATAATAATAATAATAGTTGTTCAGCGACAAAGACAGACAAAGCAGTACATACCAAAGATCATAATATAATAATAATATGGCTACAAAATGCCATAAACACATACACAATACATTATCTGAATGTTCCATAACATTGCAACCTCCTGAACAGGTCCATACTGTAAGACTGATGTCATCATTTAATTAGATTTTTTTATTTGTTTTATTTAAATGTAAACTTTATTTAACTACCTCGACATGCCACTGCTTGCCCATGGCATTGACCACGCGGCCCTCGATGGGTCTCCTGCAGGCTCCACATATGGGAACGCCCATCTTGTCATGGCAGGGCAGGCAGTACAGCTCTCCCTTCAGCTCCCGGGCATCAGCCGTCAGTTCCTTACTAGGGGGAGAGAGGAGGGACAAACCTTATGAGCATCAACAACAGCTGTTATTGGGGTGGTGGTTATTGTGTTCTGAATTCACAACACAAACCAAGTGGCGGTGTTGCATAGAGGAATGAGTCGTCTACAGACTTCCTGAATGAATTTTCACCATCACAACTTCTACCTCAAGGACAAGCTGACAACTGTAGGTTTGTTTAAGGACAGGCAGTCTTACAGGAAAGGTTTGGTTAGGTTGGAGGTGCCTCTCAACTACTTTTAACTGTCATCTAAAAGAGCTACTGCGATAATCATTCTTCTATCATCAGTCCCTCTCTCCCTACTCTCTTCCTCCCCCATCCCTCTCTTCTCTTCTTTGGCTGAGTTGTACATGGGTAAACTCTACTAAATCCAACCTTGAGAAGTCCTATCCTGCTACAGAAAACATTCCCTGCCTATAGCAGCTCTATGGAGAGACCATATCCACATGTACATACTACCTCAATCAGCCTGACTAACCGGTGTCTGTATGTAGCCTCCCTACTTTTATAGCCTCGCTACTGTATGTAGCCTCGCTACTGTAGATAGCCTGTGTTTTACTTCTTTACCTACCTATTGTTCACCTAATACCTTTTTTGCACTGTTGGTTAGAGCCTGTCAGTAAGCATTTCACTTGTTGTATTCAGCGCACGTGACAAATAAACTTTGATTTGATTGTATTTCAGAATTTCAGTGTCTACCACTGACAGGCTATAGTATATGAGAAGGGCTTACCAAGAAAACCTGTCAAAAGGATTCATTCGAGGTAGAAAGAACTTGAAGCACTCAACAAAAAAAAGCAGAGATGTATTTATTTTAGCTCACTAATCCATTGTACAGGATGCAAACAAGTGACTGATGTTTTGAGATCAAGCTGACATCACCTCAGAGTGACCTGACTATTGCACTTAGCTCCAATTTATAGCCTAGTGGCCCATTGAGACACAACAATGTAAGAAAATAATAATGATGATATGTTCCAAGCTAAATGGCAAATTATAAGACAATAATACTAATAATAACAGAAATAGTGTGTGTCGTTAATCAATATGCCAGTTCAATATAGACAATATTTGGGTGTCGGTGAATCCAGAGTCACAGAGACCCCAAAGAAATCAAGGCAACAACATTATAGAAACGATTACAAACGATGACAAAAATCATCTTAGACCCTTAGGATCCACAGTGTCTGAGAATTGCCAGAATGCCTCTGTTTTAGTTTACGTAAAATGTCACCTCTTGGTGAAATGTGGTTGTGTTTATGGCTACAAAGAGCAGGAAGATGAGCCATGGTTGGCTTCTACGCAGTGGTGCGCAATAGCATAGTCCGTGTTTTTATTAGGAATATCAGCCGTGTTGAGAATGGCAATGCAGTGTTTAGAAACTATAATGCATCTGGTATTTCTGATATGAGAGAACAAACGACTGTCAAAAAGAGCCCTCTGTTCTCACAGTTGGCTGACAGAACATGATTTTGCTAAACTGCCCCTCAATACTCCTAAACAAGGCAGCTAATCTCAGTAATGATGAACAAAACACTTTAAAAGGATCTGAAAGACAATCCAGATATTGTGATAGAATTAGCTGAGAAGGGAGGGTCTGTTGTGGTATTAAGCAGGGAACAATACAAGAGTGAGGCCTATGCTCAACTCTGACACAAAGTTTACATTTACGTCATTTAGCAGACTCTCTGATTCAGAGCCACTTTCGATAGTGAGTGCATACATTTTCATTTGTTTTGTTATGTCCCGCTCCGTTGCAACCCCACAGACATTATAAAAAAGGATATAGTTTAATTGATAACGCTCTTTCAGAGGATTTGATAATAGAGGACTTTCTCTTTACGCTGTACCCAGCCTGTCTAGTTCATTATGGCTTATCGAAAACACATAAAAGTATGGGGGAAAAACTCCTCAGGTAACATCTTGGTTACACTTGACGTTAGCTTAATTAGCCTATTCCTGTCTATACAGAAGTAAATAAAATCATTCAAATTAGGCTACTAAAGCATGATTTGGCCACAGAGGATCAAGAGCATTGCCTGCAGTCGGAAGGACTGCAAATAGGTCCACATGATTGTTAGGTTGCGACTGGAAGTAGTAGCCTACAGGCCCAGCCAGGCATATCGCAATATCTCTAAATACAATCGCAGGAAATCATTGTTTGGAAAGCAAATGGTTATTGCTGTAAAGATATGTACATTGTGACAACACGACCAATACTAACGTTCTTTTACCACCTCAGAACAGGTTAGGAATACAAAATACAAAGCTGCATTAATTGTAACAACACAAATGTCATATACAGTTGAAGTCCGAAGTTTACATACACCTTAACCAAATACATTTTACCTCCGTTTTTCACAATTCCTGAAATTTCATCCGAGTAAAAATTCCCCGTCTTAGGTCAGTTAGGATCATCACTTTATTTTAAAGAATGTGAAATATGAGAATAATAGTAGAGAGAATTATTTATTCAAACTTTTATTTCATTCATCACATTCCCAGGGGGTCAGAAGTTTACATACACTCAATTAGTATTTGGTAGCATTTCCTTTAAATTGTTCAACTTGGGTCAAACGTTTCAGGTAGCCTTCCACAAGCTTCCCACAATAAGTTGGGTGAATTTTAGCCCATTCCTCCTGACAGTGCTGGTGTAACTGAGTCAGGTTTGTAGGCCTCCTTGCCTGCACACGCTCTTTCAGTTCTGCCCACAAATGTTCTATAGGATTGAGGTCAGGGCTTTGTGATGGCCACTCCAATACCTTGACTTTGTTGTCCTTAGGCCCTTTTGTCACAACTTTGGAAGTATGCTTGGTGTCATTGTCCATTTGGAAGACCCATCTGCGACCAAGCTGTAACTTCCTGACTGAGGTCTTGAGATGTTGCTTCAATATATCCACATCATTTTCCATCCTCAATACGCCATCTACTTTGTGAAGTGCAACCAGGCCCTCTTGCAGCAAAGCACCCCCACAACATGATGCTGCTACCCCCATGCTTCACAGTTGGGATGGTGTTCTTCAGCTTGCAAGCCTCCCCCTTTTTCCTCCAAACATAACGATGGTCATTATGGCCAAACGGTTATATTTTTGTTTCATTAAACCAAAGGACATTTCTCCAAAAAGTACAATCTTTGTCCCATGTGCAGATGCAAACCATAGTCTGGCTTTCTTATGGTGGTTTTGGAGCAGTGGCTTCTTACTTATTGAGTGGCCTTTCAGGTTATGTCGATATAGGACTAATTTTACTGTGGATATAAATACTTTTGTACCGGTTTCCTCCAGCATCTTCACATGGTCCTTTGCGGTTGTTCTGGGATTGATTTACACTTTTTGCACCAAAGTATGTTCATCTCTAGGAGACAGAACACGTCTCCTTCCTGAGCGGTATGACAGCTGCATGGTCCCATGGTGTTTGTACCTGCATACTATTGTTTGTACAGATGAACGTGGTACCTTCAGGCGTTTGGAAATTGCTCCCAAGGATGAACCAGACTTGTGGAGGTCTTGGCAGATTTCTTTTGATTTCCCCATGATGTCAAGCAAAGATGCACTGAGTTTGATGGTAGGCCTTGAAATACATCCACAGGGACACCTCCAATTGACTCAAGTGATGTCAGAAGCTTCTAAAGCCATTACATCATTTTCTGGAATTTTCCAAGCTGTTTAAAGGCACAGTCAACTTATTGTATATAAACTTCTGACCCACTGGAATTGTGATACAGTGAATTATAAGTGAAATAATCTGTCTGTAAACAATTGTTGGAAAAATTACTTGTGTCATGCACAAAGTAGATGTCCTAACCGACTTGCCAAACTATAGTTTGTTAACAAGACATTTGTGGAGTGGTTGAAAAACGAGTTTTAATGACTCCAACCTAAATGTATGTAAACTTCCGACTTCAACTGTACCTGCTGAAATGCATCTGCGGTGCTGCTTAATAAGTTGGTCAAACTAAACAAGAATTGAAACTCCTCATCGCAGAACATAAAGCCTCGATCAGCCCGACAGCATCATTGCATCAATGCAGCGTAATACATTCTGTCGTCAAACTTGTTTCATTAATACAAAATTGTTACTGGATATATGTGCAACAAAAGTTCAACATTCACCTTTTGGTACAATTCTGTCAAGTCTAGCATACAATTTGATGCATGCATTGGATAAATCCAACATATGCACCACACAGAAAGCACCGTGCTGCATCTGCAAGGCAATGTTGCAAGGCAAACACAGTGTTACATTGGATATTAATGTACATTTCAATGTACCTTTGTTGTGGTATTAGAGACTCGGACAGGGAGAAGTTGAAAATGTCAGTGAAGACACTTGCCAGTTGGTCAGCACATGCTCACAGTACAAGTCCTTGTAATCCGTCTGGCCCTGTGGTCTTGTAATAATAATAATACTATTATTGGTATTATTGTGTTATAATTTACCATTTACCTTGAAACATATCATCATTATTATTTTCTTACATTGTTGTGTCTCAATGGGCCACTAGGCTATAAATTGGAGCTAAGTGCAATGGTCAGGTCGCTCTGAGGAAGACGTCAGCTTGACGTAGAAATGTCAGTCAGGTGTTCCATCCTCATCAATGGACTAAGGTGAGCAAAAACATATCAATCTCTGCTTTTTTTGTTGAGTGCTTCAACTCCTTTCTACCACAAATGAGTATTTTTTGAAGTTTTTCTTGGTAAGCCATTCTCATGATTTATGTCATTGTTGTTGAGCACCCCTCCTTTCCTTTGTTTACTGAAGCGAAGGCCCACCTGAACTGTAGGCTACAGTACATGTATAGGTTGCATACAGGTTGTGTAGAAGTTGAGTAAAGATTTGGCAGTGGTTGTATTCATACCACTAGGTTTATGTAGAGGGTGTGTGAAGTTTGTGTGGTGATTTAGCAGTGTTTGGGTTTAGGTTGAATGTAGGTTGTATACATATTGTGTTTTGGTTGAGTAGTACTTGTATATAGGGTTTGTGGAGTTGTTTCTAGATCGCTTGCATGAGTACCCGCAGTTGTTGCAGTTGAAGTGGTCCGGATGGTAGGGGTCGTTCTTGAACAGCAGCGGCTGCTCCTCGATGATGGCGTGGCACTTCTGACAGATGTACTTCCCCAGACCACGGGCCTTCTCACGGTTATGACACGGACGACACAGGTGTCTGAGGGAGAGAGAAAGAGAGTGATATACATGTTGGTAAAGAGTTCTGTCTGACTGGCTTTTTAGGGGCAGCAGAACAGACAGGAGGCCAGACACATCTCCAGCTGACCCTAGGGATCCCGGAGATGTTCCCAGAGATGTTATGACATGGGCTCCACCACAGGTGTCTGAGGGAGAGAGATAGAGAGTGATATACATGTTGGTAGAGAGAGCTCAGCCTGACCCAGAGGCTGAAATACTGTTGTCACGTTAAAACTACAGGAAGGAGTTATCAGTGTGTGGGATTTCTCCTTGCTTTATAAAAGCTATGCAGTGGAAAAGATGCTGTCCCCTATCCCATGATGTTACATCAGTAATGGCTGATCAGTGATCTAGTCCATGTTTCTGCACTTACCTGCCGGCGTTTTTGACGAAGCCCACGTCAGCAAGCACGGCCTGGCAGAGGTCACAGCAGAAACAGTCAGGGTGCCAGCTGTTGTTCATCGCCTTGATCACACGACCAATGATAAACTCCCCTGGGAGGAGGAGGAGGAGATAAGGGACAACACACTGGCAATAGAAATAACGAAAGAAAAAACTCTTGGTACAAGAAAGCAATTGGCGATAGAAGTCTACCCAGTTGTGTCTAGGGCTCAAGGTGAGGGAAGCAGGGTTAAAGGAGACCAAATATGACCTTAAGCTTCAGACAACACCACCAGTGTTAATAATTCTACTGTGTAGGTGCAGTTCCTGTACTCACCACACTGGTGGCAGCAGGGAGCAAACAGCATCTGGAAGTCATGCTCGCAGTACTTCCTGCCCTCAAACTGCAGAAGAAGAGAACAAGCATCAGAATCACTCAATGATTAGAACATACCATAGCCATAGATAGACCTGTACGTCTACAGATCTGTGGATATGATCTCCCTTTCGGGGAACAGCTCTGGGATTCCTAGGGTCAGCTGGAGATGTGTCTGGCCTCCTGCCTGTTCTGCTGCCCCTAAAAAGCCAGTCAGACAGAGACACAACGAGAGAGTGGGATAACTCAGAGACAACCCACCGGGTACCGACATCATTTCTACATCTAGTTTTGATTTACATTTGGTTGAGTTGTCATCTAACTTGAATTCAATCTGAAATCAATAACGAATGTCCCCACGTCATTGTATTTAGATTCAAAGTTGAGTGAAAAAGAATACATTGACGACTTCTTGCAGATCCAATCATTTTCCTACGTTGATTCAACAACATCAAATGTTTTTGTTGCTGTTGAAATCACGTGGATACAACATTGATTCAACCAGTTTTTGCCCAGTGGGAAGCTTCTAATGGGCTAGTAATGCATTTGGCTGAGTGCTGTGAGGTTGGGAGTCGATCCAGTTAATACACTTTACCCAATATCAAATTTGTGACAGGAGGTGAAGGTGTCTCCACCCTTATCTTCTTATATTACCACCGGTACCAAATATATATGATATCATATTTTGTTGTTTTCAGCATGAGGGCCATGTAAGCAAAGTTTGTAATACATCTCATTTAAAGCTGGAATCTGCATTTGGTGAAATAGTGCCACTGGTCGCCCTAGGTGCACTTGTTATTGTTTTTGTTTATGAAAGGAGGAGAGGACCATAGTCTGCTGTTCTATCCCACGTGCAATGATGTCCGAGGGGGAAAGGAGTTTGTTGTTATATCTCAAACAGACGTGGCAGTTCCACCGCTATAGATTACAGGAGGCTAACACAATAAAGGGCTTGGGTTTACTTCAGGCTAGACACGGTTGTATAGAATGCGATGGGTGAGAGTGACAGGGATAATAAAGCTGTATTTACACAGGCAGTCAATTCTGATTCTTTGCACAATTATGGGCAAAAGAGCTGATCTGAAGACCAATTAGTAAATAAAAAAGATCAGAATTGGGCTGCCTGTGTAAACACAGTCTAAGTAATGTTCCTTCTAATTTGTTGGGGCACTGAGCAGAAACCTGATCGTTGTGAGAATGTTGTGCAACTGCTGGCACACGTTTACAGTGAACACTGAGGCTGTATGTACCAGGTACAGTTATTTAAGCATAATGTAGGCCTACCAACAAAACCAGTGGAGCAAATGGAAATAGCTTTTGATTTATATGATATAGCCTACAATAACCTATATGTGGTGTTCAACGCAGGCCGACATTGCATGAGACTTTTTTAAATGTTTTTACATGAAGAAGACATTAATGAATGATTTTTTACTGTAACACCATGGGCCAAATAGGTGACTGTAAATTGCTTTGCATTGTGTTGTATGATGCAAGAAACCACTTTACAAAATACTATGTATTATTATTACCATACAGAGAATTAGACAATATAGGCTACCCCACTGCCTATTGGCTTATTTGCATATTCAAATCTGTCTCAAAATAGAACACTGCCCCTTTAATTAAGACAAGCTTTTCACCAGACTGGCTTTTCAAAGACAGCTTGAAATGTAGCCTGCACGTTTTGTGCTCTTGTAGGAAGCAGTAACTCCCCATTGCTGACCTATACTCATCTATAACTGGGCTAATAACTCGCTAACTTGCAAAGAATATAAACAAAAATGCACACGCTCTGATCTGAAAAGTGCATTCACTCACGGGTGATTGAAAGACCGCTCATGGGCTACCCCGGCCAGTGGCGACCAATCATTGGGGTAATAAATCCGCATACAAACATGGTCTCTTTTTTGTTTAAGGCAGCTCCAAAATGCAGGTGTTTCAGCCCAGCTCAGTGCTTTCTGTGGTGGTGGGGCAACCAGCGGATTATACGGAGCATAGGGGTTGGTAATGTTCTCTAATTGCACCGTGATTGGCTCAGTGTCACTACGTCCCCGCAAAATCTACGGGGAAAGCAAAAAAATTCAAGCCCCTTGGGTGCTGCCATAGAGTTACATTAGAAGTGACCATCCAAGAAGGCTCAATGTCATTGGCCACAGATAAAATTATGCAAAATCAATGTTTATATCTACCGTTGCTTTGATAATGTCAAGATCACACTTTCAAAATCTTAGCTAGCAAACAGTCATCCTCATGAATCACGTTGACAATCTACTGGCAAACAGTTTTCAAACCTTGTCATACGAAGAAAAATTTGAAATAAAACGTATCGGACATAAACATTCTACAAGTTGGAAATGTCAAATTCAACAATGAGTATGGAAGGAATCAGTGGCTAACTGAAAGCTTTACAAAGTGCTAGGTTCTCTAAGAATATGAAATGTTACATATGACACTCCACTGATGGAGTGCTAAGGTTGAGGGTCGACACCAGAAGTTATTATAGGAGGAAAGTATATATTGTGTGCAACTAAGCTTGGAATGTGTTGAGTGCAGGGAAGTGATTACATGTGGCAGACATTGAAGGAGAGACGGGTGGAGATCTTAGAAACTAACAATGTCACTGAGGGAGAGAGGGTCATGTATAACCTTTACATTATGTCAGGATTTTGTATTGTTAGTAGAAACTGTCAGTAGAAACCACATTTGTTTAAGCAAGTCAGCCAAATCAGCTATTGTTTTTTAAAAGAGTAAATTAGGCTGAATGAACTGTGTCGTTGTCAGACAAGACTCCTCTGATAGCCAGGTGCAGCGGTGGTAAGGATTTACTCCATGGTGCTCAAAAGAAAGCTGATGGTAGAGAGGGAGAGAGGAGAAAATGGTCTGATAGTAGAGAGGGAGAGAGGAGAGAAGGAGCTGATGGTAGAGAGGAGAGAAGGAGCTGATGGTAGAGAGGAGAGAAGGAGCTGATGGTAGAGAGGAGAGAGTAGAGAAGGGTCTGATGGTAGAGAGGAGAGAAGGGTCTGACGGTAGAGAGGAGAGAAGGGTCTGATGGTAGAGAGGAGAGAAGGGTCTGATGGTAGAGAGGAGAGAAGGAGCTGATGGTAGAGAGGAGAGAAGGAGCTGATGGTAGAGAGGAGAGAAGGAGCTGATGGTAGAGAGGAGAGAAGGAGCTGATGGTAGAGAGGAGAGAGGAGAGAAGGGTCTGATGGTAGAGAGGAGAGAAGGAGCTGATGGTAGAGAGGAGAGAAGGAGCTGATGGTAGAGAGGAGAGAAGGAGCTGATGGTAGAGAGGAGAGAGTAGAGAAGGGTCTGATGGTAGAGAGGAGAGAAGGGTCTGATGGTAGAGAGGAGAGAAGGGTCTGATGGTAGAGAGGAGAGAGTAGAGAAGGGTCTGACGGTAGAGAGGAGAGAAGGGTCTGATGGTAGAGAGGAGAGAGTAGAGAAGGGTCTGATGGTAGAGAGGAGAGAGTAGAGAAGGGTCTGATGGTAGAGAGGAGAGAAGGGTCTGATGGTAGAGAGGAGAGAAGGGTCTGACGGTAGAGAGGAGAGAAGGGTCTGATGGTAGAGAAGAGAGAGGAGTCTGATGGTAGATGGTAGAGAGAAGGGTCTGACGGTAGAGAGGAGAGAAGTGTCTGATGGTAGAGAGGAGAGAGCAGAGAAGTGTCTGATGGTAGAGAGGAGAGAGTAGAGAAGGGTCTGATGGTAGAGAGGAGAGAAGGGTCTGATGGTAGAGAGGAGAGAAGGGTCTGATGGTAGAGAGGAGAGAAGGGTCTGATGGTAGAGAGGAGAGAAGGGTCTGATGGTAGAGAGGAGAGAAGGGTCTGACGGTAGAGAGGAGAGAAGGGTCTGACGGTAGATGGTAGAGAGGAGAGAGGAGTCTGATGGTAGAGAGGAGAGAAGGGTCTGACGGTAGAGAGGAGAGAAGGGTCTGACGGTAGAGAGGAGAGAAGGGTCTGACGGTAGAGAGGAGAGAAGGGTCTGACGGTAGAGAGGAGAGAAGGGTCTGACGGTAGAGAGGAGAGAAGGGTCTGACGGTAGAGAGGAGAGAAGGGTCTGACGGTAGAGAGGAGAGAAGGGTCTGACGGTAGAGAGGAGAGAAGGGTCTGATGGTAGACAGGAGAGAAGGGTCTGACGGTAGAGAGGAGAGAAGGGTCTGACGGTAGAGAGGAGAGAAGGGTCTGACGGTAGAGAGGAGAGAAGGGTCTGATGGTAGAGAGGAGAGAAGGGTCTGATGGTAGAGAGGAGAGAAGGGTCTGACGGTAGAGAGGAGAGAAGGGTCTGACGGTAGAGAGGAGAGAAGGGTCTGACGGTAGAGAGGAGAGAAGGGTCTGACGGTAGAGAGGAGAGAAGGGTCTGATGGTAGATGGTAGAGAGGGAGAAAAGGTCTGATGGTGGAACACACTGAACAAACAATAACATGAAGAGCTATCTATCCAAAATGGAGATGTATGGATAAACCACTTCTCCAACCTTTTCGGACATAGCAGCAATCAGCAGCAATCTCGTAAATTTCCTCTGCAGTATCATCAACAGTAGACGCCAACATTTTCTCAGTGAAAACAATGTCCTGAGCAAATGTCAAATTGGCTTCTTACCAAAATAACGTTAGACAGACCACGTATATACCCTGCACACCCTTATTGACAAACAAAACAAAAGCAACATTTTCTCATGCTTTGTTGATTTAAAAAAAGATTTAGATTCAATTTGTAGCTAAGACCACGAATACACATTCTATTTCGACACAGTTGCCCTTGTCACAGCTGTCGAAAGAACTGGACCAAGGTGCAGCGTGGTGAGCGTACATATTCCTTTTTTATTTAGGATGATGACACCGACAAAAACAATAATCAATACAGACAAAACCGTGACGCTTAAGTCTATAGTGCCAACAAACAAAGACAACTTCCCACACAGAAAGGAGGAAAAAGGGCTACCTAACAACTTCCCAATCAGAGACAACGATAGACAGCTGTCCCTGATTGAGAACCATACCCGGCCAAAACATAGAAACACAAAATCATAGAAAACTAAACCTAGAATGCCCACCCCAAATCACACCCTAACCAAACCAAATAGAGACATTAAAAGGCTCTCTAAGGTCAGAGCGTGACAGCCCTGGAGCACACAAAGAACTACACCTACCTCGGCCTAAACATCAACACCACAGGTAACATCCACAAGGCTGTGAACGATCTAAGAGACAAGGCAAGAAGGGCCTTCTATGCCATCAAAAGGAACATAAAACTCAACATCCCAATTAGGGTCAGGCTAAAAATACTTAAATCAGTTATCAAACCCTTTGCCTTCTATGGTGGTGAGGTCTAGGGTTCAATCACCAACCAAGAATTCACCAATTGCAAACCCTAATCAAAGCAAAACCCCAAACAATGCATGCAGAGCAGAATTAGGACTATACCCACTAGTTATCAAAATCCAGAAAAGAGCTGTTAAATTCCATATCCACTTAAAAGGAAGGGATGCCCACACATACCACCACAAAGCCCTCACCTACAGAGAGATTAACCTAGAGAAGAGTCCCCTCAGCCAGCTGGTTCTGGGGCTCTGTTCACAAACACAAACAGATCCCACAGAGCCCCAGGACAGAAACCCATTTAGACCCAACCAATTTGTTAGAAAACAAAAAGAGAACTATTTGGCATGCTGGAAAGAATCAACCAAAAACAGAGCCAATTGGAATGCTATCTGGCCCTAAACAGAGAGTACATACCTGACCACTGTGACTGACCCTACATTTAAAAAATCCTTGACTATGTACAGACTCATGTGCTACTGAGAGAGGCTGCCACAGGCAGACCTGGCTCTCGAGAGGATCGGCTATGTGCCCACTGCCCACAAAATGAGGTGGAAACTGAGCTACACTTCCTAAACTCCTGCCAAATGTATGACCATATTAGAGACACATTTCCAACAGCTCACACAGACCAAGAAAGAATTGGAAAACAAATCAACATGGATAAACCCCCATATCTGTTAGGTGAAATACTGCAGTGCGCAGTCAGAGCAACAAGATGTGTGGCCCGGCCCGTTGCCATAAGAAAAGGGCAACCAGTGGAGCACAAACAACATCGTAAATACAACCTATATTTATCTGTTTATTTATCTCCCCTTTCATACTTCAACTACTTGCCCATTGTTACAACACTGTACATAGACAATAATATAACATTTGAAATGACTATATTATTTAAAAACTTTTGTGAGTGAAATGTTTACTAATATTTGTATTGTTTATTTCCCTTTTGTTTGTTGTCTATTCCGTTTGCTTTGGCAATGTAAACATATGTTTCCCATGCCAATAAAGCCCATTGAATTGAATTGGTAGAGCGGGAGAGAGGAGATAGTGTCTGATGGTAAGAGGGGTACAGTAAGTGAACGTCACCTCATAGAAGAGACCTTCGGGGAACTGTTGGAAGCACTGAGCACAGACGAAGCACCCCTCATGGTACAGCTCCCCGTTGCTGTTGACGATCTTCTCAGCCGGGGCAAAGCCACTCTTACAGCGCTCACAAATCGCATTGGCCAGGGCACTGGCCATGTTGCTGAGAGGGGAGAGAGAGGAGAGAGAGGGGGGAGAGAGAGGAGAGAGAGAGAGGAGAGAAATACAACCTATATTTATCTGATTTATCTCCTTTCATACTTCAACTACTTGGGAGAGAGAGGAGAGAGAGGGGAGAGAGAGGAGAGAGAGAGGAGAGAGAGGAGAGAGAGAGGGGAGAGAGAGGAGAGAGGGGAGAGAGAGGAGAGAGGAGAGAGAGGGGAGAGAGAGGAGAGAGAGAGGGGGAGAGAGAGGAGAGAGAGAGAGGAGAGAGAGGGGAGAGAGGGGGGAGAGAGAGGAGAGAGAGGGGGAGAGAGAGGGGAGAGAGAGGAGAGAGAGGGAGAGAGAGGAGAGAGAGAGGAGAGAGAGAGGAGAGAGAGAGAGAGAGGGGGAGAGAGAGGAGAGAGAGAGAGGGAGAGAGAGGGGGAGAGAGAGGGGAGAGAGAGGAGAGAGAGAGGAGAGAGAGGGGAGAGAGAGGAGAGAGAGGGGGGAGAGAGAGGAGAGAGAGAGAAGAGAGAGGGGGGAGAGAGAGGGGAGAGAGAGGAGAGAGAGGGGAGAGAGAGGGGAGAGAGAGGAGAGAGAGGGGGAGAGAGAGGAGAGAGGGGAGAGAGAGGGGAGAGAGAGGGGAGAGAGAGGAGAGAGAGGGGGAGAGAGAGAGGAGAGAGAGGAGAGAGAGGGGAGAGAGAGGAGAGAGAGAGAGGGGAGAGAGGGGAGAGAGAGGAGAGAGAGGGGAGAGAGAGGAGAGAGAGAGAGGGGAGAGAGGGGAGAGAGAGGGGAGAGAGGAGAGAGAGGGGATAGAGAGGAGAGAGAGAGGGGAGAGAGGAGAGAGAGGAGAGAGATGGGAGAGAGAGGAGAGAGAGAGGGGAGAGAGAGGAGAGAGAGAGGAGAGAGAGGGGAGAGAGGGGAGAGAGGGGAGAGAGAGGAGAGAGAGATGGGAGAGAGAGGAGAGAGGAGAGAAGGAAGACAAGAGTTTACATTCAGTCTTCTTTTTATTTTTTCAAAACAAGGGAATGAACCGGTCATAGAGTGAGTAACGTCACAATGAACACAGTGTAGAACCCCATTGGCGAGCCACACATTTACATTACATTTAAGTCATTTAGCAGACGCTCTTATCCCACGGCTGAAGCACATTCATCACCCAACGCATAGAAGTAATAGTGTCTCTCTTTACACAACACATCCAGCTGGAGGTTGTATTCAGGGTTTGGAGATCAGGGTGGGTAAATGAGTGAAGAGAGCTGACACATTCCCTCATACACATACAGGCACGTACACACACAAGGATTCTCAGACCAGCTCCCACTAAACCTTCTAGTGTGGGCTTTGGTCCAACCCGGCCTATCATAGCTACAGACACAGAATCTGGGAAATCTAAATGTTTTGTTTTCATGGGAGAAGCACTATCCCATCTGTCCTGGATTAACACATATTGACTGACATACTAACATACTAATTGTGTGCCGCCCTATGGGAATCCCAATCACGGCCGGTTGTGATATAGTCCGGGATCGAACCTGGGTCTGTAGTGACGCCTCAAGTACCTTAGACCGCTGCGTTACTCAGGATCCCTTAATATACAGGGGGTACCGGTACCGAGTCAATATGCGGGGGTACAGGTTAGTCAAGGTAATTTGTACATGTAGGTAGGGGTAAAGTGACTGTACATAAATAATAAACAGTGAGCAGTGTAAAAACAAAGGTGGGAGGGGGGTTTCAGCATCAATGCAAATAGCATTTGATTAATTGTTCACCAGTCTGTTAAGGAGCCTTTTGGACCTAGACTTGGTGCTCCGGTACCGCTTGTCGTGCGGCAGCAGAGAGAACAGTCTATGAGTGGCAGTAATAAAGCCTCCCAGAAAATATAAAAAAACGAATCGGCCGATATCGAATCTTCCATTCCTCTCAAAAGGCTGTCACTGCCTTCCTGAAGACAAAACAATGTATACGAAATTCTTCCGTCTGGTTTTAGACCCCATCATAGCACTGAGACTGCACTTGTGAAGGTGGTAAATTACCTTTTAATGGCATCAGCCCGAGGCTCTGCATCTGTCCTCGTGCTCCTAGACCTTAGTGCTGCTTTTGATACCATCGATCACCACATTCTTTTGGAGAGATAGGAAACCCAAATTGGTCTACACGGACAAGTTCTGGCCTGGTTTAGATTTTATCTGTCGGAAAGATAGCAGTTTGTCTCTGTGAATGGTATGTCCTCTGACAAATTCACCACTATTGTTTTCACTATATATTAGACCTCTTGTGGATGTCATTCGAAAACATAATGTTAACTTTCACTGCTATGCGGATGACACACAGCTGCACATTTCAATGAAACATGGTGAAGCCCCAAAATTGCCATCGCAAGAAGTCTGTGTTTCAGACATAAGGAAGTGGATGGCTGCAAACTTTCTACTTTTAAATTCGGACAAAACAGAGATGCTTGTTCTAGGTCCCAAGAAACAAAGAGATCTTCTGTTGAATCTGACAATTAATCTTAATGGTTGTACAGTCGTCTCAAATAAAACTGTGAAGGACCTCGGCGTTACTCTGGACCCTGATCTCTCTTTTACGAACATATCAAGACTGTTTCAAGGACAGCTTTTTTCCATCTACGTAACATTGCAAAAATCAGAAACTTTCTGACCAGAAAAATGTATCCATGCTTTTGTTACTTCTAGGTTAGACTACTGCAATGCTCTACTTTCCGGCTACCAGATAAAGCACTAAATAAACTTCAGTTAGTGCTAAATACGGCTGCTAGAATCCTGACTAGAACCAAACAATTTGATCATATTACTCCAGTGCTAGCCTCCCTACACTGGCTTCCTGTTAAGGCAAGGGCTGATTTCAAGGTTTTACTGCTAATCTACAATGTATCACATGGGCTTGCTCCTACCTATCTCTCTGATTTGGTCCTGCCATACATACCTACACGTACGCTACGGTCACAAGACGCAGGCCTCCTAATTGTCCTTAGAATTTCTAAGCAAAATGCTGGAGGCAGGGCTTTCTCCTATAGAGCTCCATTTTTATGGAATGGTCTGCCTACCCATGTGAGAGACGCATTTTGCACGCCCAATTCTTCAGTTTTTGATTTGTTAAAAAAGTTTGAAATATCCAATAAATGTCATTCCACTTCATGATTGTGCCCCACTTGTTGTTGATTCTTCACAAAAAAATACAGTTTTATATCTTTATGTTTGAAGCCTGAAATGTGGCAAAAGGTCGCAAAGTTCAAGGGGGCCGAATACTTTCGCAAGGCACTGTAAGTGCTACGGGTGGTAGTCATTTAGGCAGGTTACCTTCGCATTCTTGGGCACAGGGACTATGGTGGTCTGCTTGAAACATGTAGGTACTACAGACTCATTCAGGGAGAGGTTGAAAATATCAGTGAAGAAACTTGCCAGTTGGTTAGCGCATGCTCTGAGTACATGTCCTGGTAATCCGCCTACCCCCGCGACCTTGTGAATGTTGACTTGTTAAAATGTCTTGCTCACATCGGCTACGGAGAGCGTGATCACACAGTCGTCCGGAACAGCTGATGCTCGCGTCACTGGGCAGCTCGTGGCTGGGTTTCCCTTTGTAGTCCGTAATAGTTTGCAAGCCCTGCCACATCCGACGAGCGTCAGAGCAGGTGTAGTAGGATTCAATCTTAGTCCTGTATTGACACTTTGTCTGATTGATGGTTTGTCTGAGGGCATAGCGGGATTATTTATAAGCGTCCGGATTAGAGTCCTGCTCCTTGAAAGCGGCAGCTCTGGCCTGCGTCTCCCCCTTATGAACCTGGTGTTCCTGAACCAGGAACATCAGGTTCAAAAGCGGTTTAAATGACTTGCAGCCATAGTGAAGGGTATGTGAGAGACACTTTGTGTGTACAGTTTGTGTGTGCAAAGAGGAGAGGAGAGAAAATTAGTTCAAATAAGGGCATCTCTCGATCCAATCTCAGAGCTACAGGGAGGACTGCTACTCTCTGTCCCACACAAACTCAAGCCCACATTCATGTCAATGGATACCAATGTTTTTTCAGTGACAGTAAGGGAGCGGTCTCTCCAAACAGTGTGTTGTTTATTAGTCAGACCTGATGTAATGAAGAGAGAGAAAAAGAGGGAGGAGGTGGAGAAGGGAGGGAGACGGGCTGCTTTTTTCAAAGGTCAGAATTCCAATGTGTTCCCAGGAGACAAATACACACACACGCACACACGCACACGCACGCACGCACGCACGCACACACACACACACACACACACACACACACACACACACACACACACACACACACACACACACACACACACACACACACACACACACACACACACACACACACACACACACACACACACACACACACACACACACACACACACACACACACACACACACACACACACACACACACCACCTCTCCCTCTCAGATAGATAGACAGAAGAATGGGGGAAAGGGTGAGGTGTCTATCTACTGTAACCCTCCTCCCTCTCTCATCATACAGCCTAGTAGCTGTACATCCTAGAGCAGGATCCACACTACAGACCACCAACGAACTATCATGGTCCAAACACACCAAAACAGTCATGAAGAGGGCACGACAACACCTTTTCTCCCTCAGGAGACTGAAAAGATTTGGCACGGGTCCCCAGATCCTCAAAAATTTCTACAACTGCACCATCAAGAGCATCCTGACCAGTTGCATCACTGGGGCCAAGCTTCCTGCCATCCATGACCTTTATACTAGGTAGTGTCAGAGGAAAGCCCCAAAAAGATGTCAAAGACTCCAGTCACCCAAGTCATAAACTGTTCTCTCTGCTACCTCACGGCAAGTGGTACCAGAGCACCACGTCTAGAAACCAAAAGGCTCCTTAACAGCTTCTACCCCCAAGCCATAAGACTGCTGAACAATTAATTAAATGGCTCCCAGGACTATTTACATTGACCCCACCTCTCTGTTTTTACACTGCTGCTATTCACTGTTTATTATGTATCCATAGTCACTTTACAAATGACCTCATCTAACCTGTACCCCTACACATTGACTCGGATTGTCACTTTATCCCTACTTACAAATTACCTCGCACATTGACTCGGTATCGGTACCTCCTGTAAATAGCCTCGTTATTGTTATTTTATCGTGTTACTTTTTATAATTTTTTACTTTAGTTTATTTGGTCAATATTTTCTTAACTCTTTCTTGAACTGCATTGTTTGTTAGGGGCTTGTAAAGTAAGTATTTCACGGTCAGGTCTACACCTGTTGTATTCGGCGTATGTGACAAATAAAGTTTGATTTGATCTGATTTACAGTAACTCACTACATTCCAGAGCACATAGAACGTATTGGCACAAGATGTGGAATCAATGCAGAGGTTCCATCAAGATATTCTACAGCTATCATCACACTGTCTGATGTAATGTATGAACATATAGGGGCCATATTGTCAGGGCCCTGGAGTGACATCAGACAAAAGGAAGAATTCAGAAGCCCTTTTCTGGCTCTGCTAGTAGGAAATGACACAAGCCTCAAGCATTTCCCCCCAGAGACAGGAAGACAGAAAGACTATGAAGGAGGTGCTGAGCTGGTTGGTAAATACTTCATGATCAGTGTTGGGGAGTAGTTAACTACATGTAGTTCAACTAGTCATTTAATTACATTTTGATGTAGCTTGGTGGTAGTTGAACTATATTCAAATATTGGTAGTGTTTTCAGTAGTTAATTACTTTTTTTATCATGTAGTGGTGTAGCTAACTACTGGAACTACATACTACTTTTTTAGCAAACATTTTAATAAAATATGGGTGAAGTAGGCAAGAACTATTTTTTGACATCAAACCTGCACAATTCACACTTGAAACCGTTTTTGTGTTTAATAGGCAAAATTACACATCTGACTCCAGAGTGATCTGTTTTTGCAATTTGTAGTCTATGACATTTCAGATTTAGATATTACTTTTTTTCACAAAGTAGTTTGGATGTAGTGAACTTCATTTGAAAGTAGCTTTTTTCAGTAAACAATTTTTTTGTTAAGGGTAGCTTTAGTGTTGCTTAACTTCTTCCAGTGTGAGGTGATTGGTCGTTTCCCCCAACACTGTTCATAATACTAACTTAGTGAGTTTGTTTCACAGGGAAAGAGAGAGGGAGGGAGAGACAGAGAGAGGGAGAGAGAGGCAGAGAGAGGCAGAGAGACAGAGAGGGAGGGAGAGAGAGAGGGAGGGAGAGAGGGAGGGAGAGGCAGAGAGAGGGAGAGAGAGGCAGAGAGACAGAGAGGGAGGGAGAGAGAGAGGGAGGGAGAGACAGAGAGAGGGAGGGAGAGAGAGAGAGAGAGGGTGGGAGGGAGAGACAGAGAGAAGGAGGGAGGTAGAGACAGAGAGGGGGAGGGAGGGAGAGGGAGGGAGAGACAGATGTATCATCAAGTTGCACAGGGTTTTGAACTTCTGACCCTCCCTGTGTTGTCTCTAGTGCTTATGTCTATAAAAGGACCAGGTTGTCATCACATATCTGAGCGACTGACAGAAGTTAGGGCTTCTGCTTTATTTACCTACTGGAGTGTTAGTTCTGCCCCAAGGGTTGAAAGAAACTGTATGGTCTGTGCTAGAGTACCTGAGGCATCTAAGGATCGGACTTAACCTCTCTGAATAAGTCAAAGTCTCAAACTGTGTGACTCTCCTTATTGCCATGCTAATGATTAGCATTCCAGACATTTTCCTTGAGACTTCAAATGTGATGTATTTTCAGTGACTATACTTATAATGCTGATAACATTACCCCCAATGACCCCCATAATATGAGTAACATTCATTCTAACTATCCACAGGGCCACAACATAAGCTCACATATATTTAGCCTGCCCTCGTCCCATAGATCCCTTCATGGCACAGAGTTCTCATGCCTGCCAGCATATTTCACTTTGCATAATACACTTCCCCCACACTAAAATAGTCCAGGGTCTCTGAGCCACTGTCTACTACCACACCATGACAGCATGCACTGTAGCAGAAAACAGCCAATAGTCTATTCATGTCAAATAACTCTATAGAGTTCAGATCATCAAGTTGTTCCTAATCATCAAACTGTTCCTAATACCAGAATTGTTCCCAATAATCAAACTGTTTCCAATACCAGAATTCTTCAAATTCTTCACATTTCCAATAAGCATTTATCAATCAATCAAATGTATTTATAAAGCCCTTTATATATCAGCAGATATGACAAAGTGCTGTACAGAAACCCAGCCTAAAACCCCAAACAGCAAGCAATGCAAACAAAGGTCAACCACAGTCAAATGTGAAAACTCTAAACCCTTAATCAACTGAGTGGGTTTAATCCCCCAAATAATGTACACTACTCAGAAGTTATACAGATCTTTATGCCATGGATCACACATGTGATTTCAGAGATCCACACCAACGATCCACTCAATCCTGTCACACACACCTTCTCCCCCAGTGTGTGTGTATCATGGCTCCCGGACTTACAAGCGTGCATAGAAGTCACAGAACTCCTTGTAGACTTTGACATCGCTGCGTCTCCTCTGAGACTTGGAGACGGGCAGCTCTGCCTCCCCACCGTTGGCATGACGATGACCGTTGAACTCCGCAGGGTGTGGTTCAGGGTCCTGGGCCTCCACATTCTCCAGGATGGTGGGGGGCTGTGGCTGACTTTGAACCTGTACCTCCATAGGACACGACTCGGTAGTCCAAATACTAGTTAGTATAAGCTCCCAGTCCAACACACCCTTCCCCGGCCCTATCCAAATACAGGCTCTTTCCCAAACACTCAGTCCTAGAACAGTCCAATCCAAAAAGTAGGAGTAGTCTAGAAAGAGATGGCCTGAGCAGCACTGAGACAGAGAAGAAGACTGTCTGACTGCCCTGACTTCACACAGATCCCTGATTTACCTCCCTCCCTCTCTCTCTCTTTTTATCTCCCTTGCTCATACTCTCTCCTTCTATTTCACCCTCCCTCTCTCTCTCTTTTTATCTCCCTTGCTCATACTCTCTGGTTCCATTTCACCCTCCCTCTCTCTCTCTTTTTATCTCCCTTGCTCATACTCTCTCCTTCCATTTCACCCTCCCTCTCTCTCTTTTTATCACCCTTGCTCATACTCTCTCGTTCCATTTCACCCTCCCTCTCTCTCTCTTTTTATCTCCCTTGCTAATACTCTCTCATTCCATTTCACCCTCCCTCTCTCTTTTTATCTCCCTTGCTCATACTCTCTCGTTCCATTTCACCCTCCCTCTCTCTCTTTTTATCTCCCTTGCTCATACTCTCTCCTTCCATTTCACCCTCCCTCTCCCTCTCTTTTTATCTCCCTTGCTAATACTCTCTCATTCCATTTCACCCTCCCTCTCTCTTTTTATCTCCCTTGCTCATACTCTCTCGTTCCATTTCACCCTCCCTCTCTCTCTCTTTTTATCACCCTTGCTCATACTCTCTCGTTCCATTTCACCCTCCCTCTCTCTCTCTTTTTATCTCCCTTGCTCATACTCTCTCGTTCCATTTCACCCTCCCTCTCTCTCTTTTTATCTCCCTTGCTCATACTCTCTCGTTCCATTTCACCCTCCCCCTCTCTCTCTTTTTATCACCCTTGCTCATACTCTCTCGTTCCATTTCACCCTCCCTCTCTCTTTTTATCTCCCTTGCTCATACTCTCTCGTTCCATTTCACCCTCCCTCTCTCTCTTTTTATCTCCCTTGCTCATATTCTCTCGTTCCATTTCACCCTCCCTCTCTCTCTCTCTTTTTATCTCCCTTGCTCATACTCTCTGGTTCCATTTCACCCTCCCTCTCTCTCTCTTTTTATCTCCCTTGCGCATACTCTCTGGTTCCATTTCACCCTCCCTCTCTCTCTCTTTTTATCTCCCTTGCTCATACTCTCTCGTTCCATTTCACCCTCCCTCTCTCTCTCTCTTTTTATCTTCCTTGCTCATACTCTCTGGTTCCATTTCACCCTCCCTCAACTCTCTCTCTCTCACATGCAGGTTGGCATTTATGGTAATGACTTTTGCACGGGAGGCAGCTCTGCAGTGGTCACTAGCTAGCACAGCCACAAAATCATAAAATCACATTTTAAACCTAACCTTAACTACAATGCTAACCCTAATGCCTAACCCTAACCTTCAATTAAGGACAAAAAGGTCATTTTTGTAATATTATACATTTTGACTTTGCAACTGGCCCATCTAACGGACAGAGGTTACTGTGCCACTGGACACATACACACACCAGTGGGGGCTGCTGAGCGGAGGATGGCTCATAATAATGTCTGGAATGGAGTCAATGGAATGGTATCAACCACATGGAAACCACATCTTTAATGTGACTGATACCACTCCATTGACTCCATTCCAGCCATTATTATGAGCCGTCCCCCCCTCAGCAGCCCCCACTGACACACACTTCTACATTATCCCTCATGGAGATATGTTGGGATTTCTCACTTCCAGGAGAGAAACAGCTGGTTTGGCTAAAGTCACAGCTCTGTGTGTGTGTGTGTGTGTGTGTGTGTGTGTGTGTGTGTGTGTGTGTGTGTGTGTGTGTGTGTGTGTGTGTGTGTGTGTGTGTGTGTGTGTGTGTGTGTGTGTGTGTGTGTGTTTGTGTGTGCGCGCGCGCACGCTCAGGGAGATCCACCAGATGGATCCGAGTCAGAAACAGGCTGAGTTCAGCAACTCAGTATTTTACTCAAGGGAGATTAAGGAGAGAAACATGCACTCTGCAATATGAAAACATAAATATTTTTTTAACCAGGCAAGTGAGTTAAGAACAAATTCTTATTTTCAATGACAGCCTAGGAACAGTGGGTTAACTGCCTTGTTTAGGGGCAGAACCACAGATTTTTACCTTGTCAGCTCAGGGATTCAATCTTGCAACCTTTCGGTTACTAGTCCAACACTCTAACCACTAGGCTACCTGCCGCCCCATATAAAAGTAATCTCATCCATATTATGCCATTTTTAATCTGCTGAATAAACACTTCACAAACATTTACAAATCAAAGTGACTGATAGTTGTTTATGTGGCTAAACTCATCCCACCAGGGGAGCAACTGTCACTGGGGAAGGCCCCCCCCATATTCAGAAATGTCATTTTTGTCCCCTCCAGTTTTATCATTGGAATGTGATACAAAACAAGGCAACGGTGTGCTTTAGGACCATGCAGATGCCTATAGCGGTCGGGTAGGCTGTTTGGGGTGTTTATCCGACTGGATAAAAAATGTATATATAAAAAAACGTGTATACAGTGCCTTGCGAAAGTATTCGGCCCCCTTGAACTTTGCGACCTTTTGCCACATTTCAGGCTTCAAACATAAATATATAAAACTGGATTTTTTTGTGAAGAATCAACAACAAGTGGGACACAATCATGAAGTGGAACGACATTTATTGGATATTTCAAACTTTTTTAACAAATCAAAAACTGAAAAATTGGGCGTGCAAAATTATTCAGCCCCTTTACTTTCAGTGCAGCAAACTCTCTCCAGAAGTTCAGTGAGGATGATCCAATGTTGACCTAAATGACTAATGATGATAAATACAATCCACCTGTGTGTAATCAAGTCTCCGTATGAATGCACCTGCACTGTGATAGTCTCAGAGGTCCGTTAAAAGCGCAGAGAGCATAATGAAGAACAAGGAACACAGGCAGGTCCGAGATACTGTTGTGAAGAAGTTTAAAGCCGGATTTGGATCCAAAAAGATTTCCCAAGCTTTAAACATCCCAAGGAGCACTGTGCAAGTGATAATATTGAAATGGAAGGAGTATCAGACCACTGCAAATCTACCAAGACCTGGCCGTCCCTCTAAACTTTCAGCTCATACAAGGAGAAGACTGATCAGAGATGCAACCAAGAGGCCCATGATCACTCTGGATGAACTGCAGAGATCTACAGCTGAGGTGGGAGACTCTGTCCATAGGACAAAAATCAGTCGTATATTGCACAAATCTGGCCTTTATGGAAGAGTGGCAAGAAGAAAGCCATTTCTTAAAGATATCCATAAAAAGTGTTGTTTAAAGTTTGCCACAAGCCACCTGGGAGACACACCAAACATGTGGAAGAAGGTGCTCTGGTCAGATGAAACCAAAATTGAATTGTTTGGCGTAAAAGCAACACAGCTCATCACCCTGAACACACCATCCCCACTGTCAAACATGGTGGTGGCAGCATCATGGTTTGGGCCTGATTTTCTTCAGCAGGGACAGGGAAGATGGTTAACATTGATGGGAAGATGGATGGAGCCAAATACAGGACCATTCTGGAAGAAAACCTGATGGAGTCTGCAAAAGATCTGAGACTGGGACAGAGATTTGTCTTCCAACAAGACAATGATCCAAAACATAAAGCAAAATCTACAATGGAATGGTTCAAAAATAAACATATCCAGGTGTTAGAATGGCCAAGTCAAAGTCCAGACCTGAATCCAATCGAGATTCTGTGGAAAGTACTGAAAACTGCTGTTCACAAATGCTCTCCATCCAACCTCACTGAGCTCGAGCTGTTTTGCAAAGAGGAATGGGAAAAAATGTCAGGCTCTCGATGTGCAAAACTGATAGAGACATACCCCAAGCGACTTACAGCTGTAATCACAGCAAAAGGTGGCGCTACAAAGTATTAACTTAAGGGGGCTGAATAATTTTGCACGCCCAATTTTTCAGTTTTTGTTTTGTTAAAAAAGATTGAAATATCCAATAAATGTCGTTCCACTTAATGATTGTGTCCCACTTGTTGTTGATTCTTCACAAAAAAATCCAGTTTTATATCTTTATGTTTGAAGCCTGAAATGTGGCAAAAGGTCGCAAAGTTCAAGGGGGCCGAATACTTTCGCAAGGCACTGTATATGCCCTCTCCCACACTTCTAGAAACAAAGTTGCGCCCCTACATCTTCCTGCTCTGACCTTAAATAAATGACACTTCAACACCACCAAAAGGCCAGGAGCATAAATCTACAGGAGATGTTCAAATAACTCTGATTCAGTGGGAACATATTCATCTTCTGTAAGAAAAACTATTTATCCAGAAGAAAACCTATTCTGTCCAATTATTTTAAAGCTAGGGTAGTGTTCCCGCTCCAAATCTCAATGCTGTGTGGCAGCCTGTGTGTCTCTCCACAGAGTCTCTACCAGAGACTATAAACCAGGAGTGCACAGGCATTCCTCTCTCTGCAATTCCAGCCTGTTTCCATCATTCCACAAATAGACGCCCAGGAAAGTATCATGTCCAAAATAGGCGCTGGCAGCTGACGCCAGCCCCCGTGTGTGTGTGTGTGTGTATGGGGGGCAGCTTTTCCCTCCTTCCTGTCCCTGGTGTGTGTCCTACTGCTAGGTGCACATTCACATATTACTCAGATTAAAACTACAAGGAGAAAGAAGGCCTCACAGGAAAACAAATCCCTAAAACAGACTGTGAGACACTGGTGTTAACTGACAGGACAATGGGACGGAAGGCGGGACCAAAACAGGAAACACTCTGAGCTGCTTTCCTAATTACAGCATACTGATTATACTGAGGAGAGGAGGAGCATTTCCATGTGGTCATGTCTCTGTTCATGTGGTCATGTCTCTGTTCATGTGGTCATGTCTCTGTTCATGTGGTCATGTCTCTGTTCATGTGGTCATGTCTCTGTTCATGTGGTCATGTCACTGTTCATGTGGTCATGTCTCTGTTCATGTGGTCATGTCTCTGTTCATGTGGTCATGTCTCTGTTCATGTGGTCATGTCTCTGTTCATGTGGTCATGTCTCTGTTCATGTGGTCATGTCTCTGTTCATGTGGCTTCCTCTCCTGCAGGTTAAATCCAGGGTTAGCCCCAACAACATGCAGACAAAGGAGGCTCCAGTAAAAAGGACTCAGGACAGGGCCAACAACAGAGAGCCCCTGCCCAGTGGGGGTCTGAAGTACCTGCCCCCTGGGGTCTGAAACCCTGCCCCCTGGGGTCTGAAGTACAGAGAGAAACCCTGCCCCCTGGGGGTCTGAAGTACAGAGAGAAACCCTGCCCCCTGGGGTCTGCAGTACAGAGAGAAACCCTGCCCCCTGGGGGTCTGAAGTACCTGCCCCCTGGGGTCTGAAACCCTGCCCCCTGGGGTCTGAAGTACAGAGAGAAACCCTGCCCCCTGGGGGTCTGAAGTACAGAGAGAAACCCTGCCCCCTTGGGTCTGCAGTACAGAGAGAAACCCTGCTCCCTGGGGTCTGAAGTAGAGAGAAACCCTGCCCCCTGGGGTCTGAAGTACAGAGAGAAACCCTGCCCCTGGGGTCTGCAGTACAGAGAGAAACCCTGCCCCCTGGGGTCTGCAGTACAGAGAGAAACCCTACCCCCTGGGGTCTGCAGTACAGAGAGAAACCCTGCCCCCTGGGGTCTGAAGTACAGAGAGAAACCCTGCTCCCTGGGGTCTGAAGTACAGAGAGAAACCCTGCCCCCTGGGGGTCTAAAGTACAGAGAGAAACCCTGCCCCCTGGGGGTCTGCAGTACAGAGAGAAACCCTGCCCCCTGGGGTCTGCAGTACAGAGAGAAACCCTGCCCCTTGGGGGTCTGAAGTACAGAGAGAAACCCTGCCCCCTGGGGTCTGAAGTACAGAGAGAAACCCTGCCCCCTGGGGGTCTGAAGTACAGAGAGAAACCCTGCCCCTGGGGTCTGCAGTACAGAGAGAAACCCTGCCCCTTGGGTGTCTGGAGTACAGCGAGAAACCCTGCCCCTTGGGGGTCTGCAGTACAGAGAGAAACCCTGCCCCTTGGGGGTCTAAAGTACAGAGAGAAACCCTGCCCCCTGGGGGTCTGCAGTACAGAGAGAAACCCTGCCCCCTGGGGTCTGCAGTACAGAGAGAAACCCTGCCCCTTGGGGGTCTGAAGTACAGAGAGAAACCCTGCCCCCTGGGGTCTGAAGTACAGAGAGAAACCCTGCCCCCTGGGGGTCTGAAGTACAGAGAGAAACCCTGCCCCTGGGGTCTGCAGTACAGAGAGAAACCCTGCCCCTTGGGTGTCTGGAGTACAGCGAGAAACCCTGCCCCTTGGGGGTCTGCAGTACAGAGAGAAACCCTGCCCCTTGGGGGTCTGAAGTACAGAGAGAAACCCTGCCCCTTGGGGGTCTGAAGTACAGAGAGAAACCCTGCCCCCTGGGGGTCTGCAGTACAGGGAGAAACCCTGCCCCTTGGGGGTCTGAAGGACAGAGAGAAACCCTGCCCCCTGGGGGTCTGAAGTACAGAGAGAAACCCTGCCCCCTGGAGGTCTGAAGTACAGAGAGAAACCCTGCCCCCTGGGGGTCTGCAGTACAGAGAGAAACCCTGCCCCCTGGGGTCTGCAGTACAGAGAGAAACCCTGCCCCTTGGGGGTCTGAAGTACAGAGAGAAACCCTGCCCCCTGGGGTCTGAAGTACAGAGAGAAACCCTGCCCCTGGGGGTCTGCAGTACAGAGAGAAACCCTGCCCCTGGGGTCTGCAGTACAGAGAGAAACCCTGCCCCTTGGGGTTCTTAAGTACAGAGAGAAACCCTGCCCCCTGGGGTCTGCAGTACAGCGAGAAACCCTGCCCCTTGGGGGTCTGAAGTACAGAGAGAAACCCTGCCCCTTGGGGGTCTGAAGTACAGAGAGAAACCCTGCCCCTGGGGATCTGCAGTACAGACAGAAACCCTGCCCCTTGGGGGTCTGAAGTACAGAGAGAAACCCTGCCCCCTGGGGGTCTGAAGTACAGAGAGAAACCCTTCCCCCTGGGCGTCTGAAGCACAGAGAGAAACCCTTCCCCCCTGGGGGTCTGAAGTACAGAGAGAAACCCTGCCCCCTGGGGGTCTGAAGTACAGAGAGAAATCCTGCCCCCTTGGGTCTGAAGTACAGAGAGAAACCCTGCCCCCGGGGTCTGCAGTACAGAGAGAAACCCTGCCCCTTGGGGGTCTGAAGTACAGAGAGAAACCCTGCCCCCTGGGGGTCTGCAGTACAGAGAGAACCCCTGCCCCGGGGTCTGCAGTGCAGAGAGAAACCCTGCCCCTGGGGGTCTGCAGTGCAGAGAGAAACCCTGCCCCTGGGGGTCTGCAGTACAGAGAAACCCTGCCCCTAGGGGTCAACAGTACAGAGAGAAACCCTGCCCCTGGGCGTCTGCAGTACAGAGAGAAACCCTGCCCCTGGGGGTCTGAAGTACAAAGAGAAACCCTGCCCCTGGGGGTCTGCAGTACAGAGAGAAACCCTGCCCCTGGGGTCTGCAGTACAGAGAGAAACCCTGCCCCTGGGGGTCTGAAGTACAGAGAGAAACCCTGTCACCTGGGGTCTGAAGTACAGAGAGGAACCCTGCCCCCTGGGGTCTGAAGTACAGAGAGAAACCCTGCCCCTGGGGGTCTGAAGTACAGAGAGAAACCCTGCCCCTGGGGGTCTGAAGTACAGAGAGAAACCCTGCCCCTGGGAGTCTGAAGTACAGAGAGAAACCCCCCTGGGGGTCTGCCAGAGAGAAACCTTGCCCTCTGGGGGTCTGCAGTGCAGAGAGAAACCCTGCCCCTGGGGCTCTGCTGTGCAGAGAAACCCTACCCCTGGGGTCTGCAGTGCAGAGAGAAACCCTGCCCCCTGGGGTCTGCAGTACAGAGAGAAACCCTGCCCCTGGGGGTCTGAAGTACAGAGAGAAACCCTGCCCCCTGGGGGTCTGAAGTACAGAGAGAAACCCTGCCCCTGGGGTCTGCAGTACAGAGAGAAACCCTGCCCCTGGGGGTCTGAAGTACAGAGAGAAACCCTGCCCCTGGGGGTCTGAAGTACAGAGAGAAACCCTGCCCCCTGGGGGTCTGCAGTACAGAGAGAAACCCTGCCCCTGGGGGTCTGCAGCGCAGAGAGAAACCCTGCCCCTGGGGGTCTGCAGTGCAGAGAGAAACCTGCCCTCTGGGGTCTGCAGCGCAGAGAGAAACCCTGCCCCTGGGGCTCTGCAGTGCAGAGAAAACCCTGCCCCCTGGGGGTCTGCAGTACAGAGAGAAACTCTGCCCCTGGGGGTCTGCAGTGCAGAGAAAACCCTGCCCCTGGGGGTCTGAAGTACAGAGAGAAACCCTGCCCCTGGGGGTCTGCAGTGCAGAGCGAAACCCTGCCCCCTGGGGTCTGCAGTACAGAGAGAAACCCTGCCCCCTGGGGTCTGCAGTACAGAGAGAAACCCTGCCCCCCTGGGGGTCTGAAGTACAGAGAGAAACCCTGCCCCTGGGGTCTGAAGTACAGAGAGAAACCCTGCCCCTGGGGTCTGCAGTACAGAGAGAAACCCTGCCCCTGGGGTCTGCAGTACAGAGAGAAACCCTGCCCCCTGGGGGTCTGAAGTACAGAGAGAAACCCTGCCCCCTGGAGGTCTGAAGTACAGAGAGAAACCCTGCCCCCTGGGGGTCTGCAGTACAGAGAGAAACCCTGCCCCCTGGGGTCTGCAGTACAGAGAGAAACCCTGCCCCTTGGGGGTCTGAAGTACAGAGAGAAACCCTGCCCCCTGGGGTCTGAAGTACAGAGAGAAACCCTGCCCCCTGGGGGTCTGCAGTACAGAGAGAAACCCTGCCCCCTGGGGTCTGCAGTACAGAGAGAAACCCTGCCCCTTGGGGTTCTTAAGTACAGAGAGAAACCCTGCCCCCTGGGGTCTGCAGTACAGCGAGAAACCCTGCCCCTTGGGGGTCTGAAGTACAGAGAGAAACCCTGCCCCTTGGGGGTCTGAAGTACAGAGAGAAACCCTGCCCCCTGGGGATCTGCAGTACAGACAGAAACCCTGCCCCCTGGGGGTCTGAAGTACAGAGAGAAACCCTGCCCCCTGGGGGTCTGAAGTACAGAGAGAAACCCTTCCCCCTGGGCGTCTGAAGCACAGAGAGAAACCCTTCCCCCCTGGGGGTCTGAAGTACAGAGAGAAACCCTGCCCCCTGGGGGTCTGAAGTACAGAGAGAAATCCTGCCCCCTTGGGTCTGAAGTACAGAGAGAAACCCTGCCCCCGGGGTCTGCAGTACAGAGAGAAACCCTGCCCCTTGGGTGTCTGAAGTACAGAGAGAAACCCTGCCCCCTGGGGGTCTGCAGTGCAGAGAGAACCCCTGCCCCCGGGGGTCTGCAGTGCAGAGAGAAACCCTGCCCCCTGGGGGTCTGCAGTGCAGAGAGAAACCCTGCCCCCTGGGGGTCTGCAGTGCAGAGAGAAACTCTGCCCCCTAGGGGTCAACAGTACAGAGAGAAACCCTGCCCCCTGAGCGTCTGCAGTACAGAGAGAAACCCTGCCCCATGGGGGTCTGAAGTACAAAGAGAAACCCTGCCCCCTGGGGGTCTGCAGTACAGAGAGAAACCCTGCCCCCTGGGGTCTGCAGTACAGAGAGAAACCCTGCCCCCTGGGGGTCTGAAGTACAGAGAGAAACCCTGTCACCTGGGGGTCTGAAGTACAGAGAGGAACCCTGCCCCCTGGGGGTCTGAAGTACAGAGAGAAACCCTGCCCCTGGGGGTCTGAAGTACAGAGAGAAACCCTGCCCCTGGGGGTCTGAAGTACAGAGAGAAACCCTGCCCCCTGGGAGTCTGAAGTACAGAGAGAAACCATGCCCCTGGGGGTCTGCAGTGCAGAGAGAAACCTTGCCCTCTGGGGTCTGCAGTGCAGAGAGAAACCCTGCCCCTGGGGCTCTGCTGTGCAGAGAGAAACCCTACCCCTGGGGGTCTGCAGTGCAGAGAGAAACTCTGCCCCTGGGGGTCTGCAGTACAGAGAGAAACCCTGCCCCTGGGGGTCTGAGTACAGAGAGAAACCCTGCCACCTGGGGGTCTGAAGTACAGAGAGAAACCCTGCCCCTGGGGGTCTGAAGTACAGAGAGAAACCCTGCCCCTGGGGTCTGAAGTACAGAGAGAAACTCTGCCCCCTGGGGGTCTGAAGTACAGAGAGAAACCCTGCCCCTGGGGGTCTGCAGTACAGAGAGAAACCCTGCCCCTGGGGGTCTGCAGCGCAGAGAGAAACCCTGCCCCTGGGGGTCTGCAGTGCAGAGAGAAACCTTGCCCTCTGGGGGTCTGCAGCGCAGAGAGAAACCCTGCCCCCTGGGGCTCTGCAGTGCAGAGAGAAACCCTGCCCCCTGGGGGTCTGCAGTGCAGAGAGAAACTCTGCCCCCTGGGGGTCTGCAGTGCAGAGAGAAACCCTGCCCCCTGGGGGTCTGAAGTACAGAGAGAAACCCTGCCCCCTGGGGGTCTGCAGTGCAGAGCGAAACCCTGCCCCCTGGGGGTCTGCAGTACAGAGAGAAACCCTGCCCCCTGGGGTCTGCAGTACAGAGAGAAACCCTGCCCCCTGGGGGTCTGAAGTACAGAGAGAAACCCTGTCACCTGGGGGTCTGAAGTACAGAGAGGAACCCTGCCCCCTGGGGGTCTGAAGTACAGAGAGAAACCCTGCCCCCTGGGGGTCTGAAGTACAGAGAGAAACCCTGCCCCCTGGGGGTCTGAAGTACAGAGAGAAACCCTGCCCCCTGGGAGTCTGAAGTACAGAGAGAAACCATGCCCCCTGGGGGTCTGCAGTGCAGAGAGAAACCTTGCCCTCTGGGGGTCTGCAGTGCAGAGAGAAACCCTGCCCCCTGGGGCTCTGCAGTGCAGAGAGAAACCCTGCCCCCTGGGGGTCTGCAGTGCAGAGAGAAACTCTGCCCCCTGGGGGTCTGCAGTACAGAGAGAAACCCTGCCCCCTGGGGGTCTGAAGTACAGAGAGAAACCCTGCCACCTGGGGGTCTGAAGTACAGAGAGAAACCCTGCCCCCTGGGGGTCTGAAGTACAGAGAGAAACCCTGCCCCCTGGGGGTCTGAAGTACAGAGAGAAACTCTGCCCCCTGGGGGTCTGAAGTACAGAGAGAAACCCTGCCCCCTGGGGGTCTGCAGTACAGAGAGAAACCCTGCCCCCTGGGGGTCTGCAGCGCAGAGAGAAACCCTGCCCCTGGGGGTCTGCAGTGCAGAGAGAAACCTTGCCCTCTGGGGGTCTGCAGCGCAGAGAGAAACCCTGCCCCCTGGGGCTCTGCAGTGCAGAGAGAAACCCTGCCCCCTGGGGGTCTGCAGTGCAGAGAGAAACTCTGCCCCCTGGGGGTCTGCAGTGCAGAGAGAAACCCTGCCCCCTGGGGGTCTGAAGTACAGAGAGAAACCCTGCCCCCTGGGGGTCTGCAGTGCAGAGCGAAACCCTGCCCCCTGGGGGTCTGCAGTACAGAGAGAAACCCTGCCCCTGGGGGTCTGCAGTACAGAGAGAAACCCTGCCCCTGGGGGTCTGAAGTACAGAGAGAAACCCTGCCCCTGGGGGTCTGCAGTGCAGAGAGAAGCTCTGCCCCCTGGGGTCTGCAGTACAGAGAGAAACCCTGCCCCCTGGGGGTCTGAAGTACAGAGAGAAACCCTGCCCCTGGGGGTCTGCAGTGCAGAGCGAAACCCTGCCCCCTGGGGGTCTGCAGTGCAGAGAGAAACCCTGCCCCTGGGGGTCTGAAGTACAGAGAGAAACCCTGCCCCCTGGGGGTCTGCAGTGCAGAGCGAAACCCTGCCCCTGGGGGTCTGCAGTGCAGAGCGAAACCCTGCCCCTGGGGGTCTGCAGTGCAGAGCGAAACCCTGCCCCTGGGGGTCTGAAGTACAGAGAGAAACCCTGCCCCTGGGGGTCTGAAGTACAGAGAGAAACCCTTCCCCCTGGGCGTCTGAAGCACAGAGAGAAACCCTTCCCCTGGGGGTCTGAAGTACAGAGAGAAACCTTGCCCCCTGGGGGAATGAAGTACAGAGAGAAACCCTGCCCCTTGGGGTCTGCAGTACAGAGAGAAACCCTGCCCCTGGGGGTCTGAAGTACAGAGAGAAATCCTGCCCCCTTGGGTCTGAAGTACAGAGAGAAACCCTGCCCCTGGGGTCTGCAGTACAGAGAGAAACCCTGCCCCTTGGGTGTCTGAAGTACAGCGAGAAACCCTGCCCCTTGGGGGTCTGCAGTACAGAGAGAAACCCTGCCCCCTGGGGTCTGCAGTACAGAGAGAAACCCTGCCCCTGGGGTCTGCAGTACAGTGAGTAACCCTGCCCCTTGGGGGTCTGAAGTACAGAGAGAAACCCTGCCCCTGGGGGTCTGAAGTACAGAGAGAAACCCTGCCCCTTGGGGGTCTGAAGTACAGAGAGAAACCCTGCCCACTGGGGGTGTGAAGTACAGAGAGAAACCCTGCCCCTGGGGGTCTGCAGTACAGAGAGAAACCCAGCCCCTGGGGGTCTGAAGTACAGAGAGAAACCCTGCCCCTGGGGGTCTGCAGTGCAGAGCGAAACCCTGCCCCTGGGGGTCTGCAGTGCAGAGAGAAACTCTGCCCCTGGGGGTCTGCAGTACAGAGAGAAACCCTGCCCCTGGGGGTCTGAAGTACAGAGAGAAACCCTGCCCCTGGGGTCTGAAGTACAGAGAGAAACTCTGCCCCCTGGGGGTCTGAAGTACAGAGAGAAACCCTGCCCCTGGGGTCTGCAGTACAGAGAGAAACCCTGCCCCCTGGGGGTCTGCAGCGCAGAGAGAAACCCTGCCCCTGGGGGTCTGCAGTGCAGAGAGAAACCTTGCCCTCTGGGGGTCTGCAGCGCAGAGAGAAACCCTGCCCCTGGGGGTCTGCAGTGCAGAGAGAAACTCTGCAGTACAGAGAGAAACCCTGCCCCCTGGGGGTCTGAAGTACAGAGAGAAACCCTGCCCCCTGGGGGTCTGCAGTGCAGAGAGAAACTCTGCCACCTGGGGGTCTGCAGTACAGAGAGAAACCCTGCCCCCTGGGGGTCCCCCTGGGGGTCTGAAGTACAGAGAGAAACCCTGCCCCCTGGGGGTCTGCAGTGCAGAGCGAAACCCTGCCCCCTGGGGGTCTGCAGTACAGAGAGAAACCCTGCCCCCTGGGGGTCTGCAGTGCAGAGCGAAACCCTGCCCCCTGGGGGTCTGCAGTGCAGAGCGAAACCCTGCCCCCTGGGGGTCTGCAGTACAGATAGAAACCCTTCCCCCTGGGCGTCTGAAGCACAGAGAGAAACCCTTCCCCCCTGGGGGTCTGAAGTACAGAGAGAAACCCTGCCCCCTGGGGGTCTGCAGTACAGAGAGAAACCCTGCCCCCTGGGGGTCTGCAGTGCAGAGAGAAACCCTGCCCCTGGGGTCTGCAGTGCAGAGAGAAACCTTGCCCTCTGGGGGTCTGCAGCGCAGAGAGAAACCCTGCCCCTGGGGCTCTGCAGTGCAGAGAAACTCTGCCCCTGGGGGTCTGCAGTACAGAGAGAAACCCTGCCCCCTGGGGGTCTGAAGTACAGAGAGAAACCCTGCCCCCTGGGGGTCTGCAGTGCAGAGAGAAACTCTGCCCCCTGGGGGTCTGCAGTACAGAGAGAAACCCTGCCCCTTGGGGGTCCCCTGGGGGTCTGAAGTACAGAGAGAAACCCTGGCCCCTGGGGGTCTGCAGTGCAGAGCGAAACCCTGCCCCCTGGGGGTCTGCAGTACAGAGAGAAACCCTGCCCCCTGGGGGTCTGCAGTGCAGAGCGAAACCCTGCCCCCTGGGGGTCTGCAGTGCAGAGCGAAACCCTGCCCCCTGGGGGTCTGCAGTACAGAGCGAAACCCTGCCCCCTGGGGGTCTGCAGTACAGAGAGAAACCCTTCCCCCTGGGCGTCTGAAGCACAGAGAGAAACCCTTCCCCCCTGGGGGTCTGAAGTACAGAGAGAAACCTTGCCCCCTGGGGGAATGAAGTACAGAGAGAAACCCTGCCCCTTGGGGGTCTGCAGTACAGAGAGAAACCCTGCCCCCTGGGGGTCTGCAGTGCAGAGAGAAACTCTGCCCCTGGGGGTCTGCAGTACAGAGAGAAACCCTGCCCCTGGGGGTCTGAAGTACAGAGAGAAACCCTGCCCCTGGGGTCTGAAGTACAGAGAGAAACCCTGCCCCTGGGGTCTGAGTACAGAGAGAAACCCTGCCCCCTGGGGGTCTGAAGTACAGAGAGAAACTCTGCCCCCTGGGGGTCTGAAGTACAGAGAGAAACCCTGCCCCCTGGGGGTCTGCAGTACAGAGAGAAACCCTGCCCCCTGGGGGTCTGCAGTGCAGAGAGAAACCCTGCCCCCTGGGGGTCTGCAGTGCAGAGCGAAACCCTGCCCCCTGGGGGTCTGCAGTACAGAGAGAAACCCTGCCCCCTGGGGGTCTGCAGTGCAGAGCGAAACCCTGCCCCCTGGGGGTCTGCAGTGCAGAGCGAAACCCTGCCCCCTGGGGGTCTGCAGTACAGAGAGAAACCCTTCCCCCTGGGCGTCTGAAGCACAGAGAGAAACCCTTCCCCCCTGGGGGTCTGAAGTACAGAGAGAAACCTTGCCCCCTGGGGGAATGAAGTACAGAGAGAAACCCTGCCCCTTGGGGGTCTGCAGTACAGAGAGAAACCCTGCCCCCTGGGGGTCTGCAGTGCAGAGAGAAACTCTGCCCCCTGGGGGTCTGCAGTACAGAGAGAAACCCTGCCCCCTGGGGGTCTGAAGTACAGAGAGAAACCCTGCCCCCTGGGGGTCTGAAGTACAGAGAGAAACCCTGCCCCCTGGGGGTCTGAAGTACAGAGAGAAACCCTGCCCCCTGGGGGTCTGAAGTACAGAGAGAAACTCTGCCCCCTGGGGGTCTGAAGTACAGAGAGAAACCCTGCCCCCTGGGGGTCTGCAGTACAGAGAGAAACCCTGCCCCCTGGGGGTCTGCAGTGCAGAGAGAAACCGTGCCCCTGGGGGTCTGCAGTGCAGAGAGAAACCTTGCCCTCTGGGGGTTTGCAGCGCAGAGAGAAACCCTGCCCCCTGGGGCTCTGCAGTGCAGAGAGAAACTCTGCTCCCTGGGGGTCCCCCTGGGGGTCTGAAGTACAGAGAGAAACCCTGGCCCCTGGGGGTCTGCAGTGCAGAGCGAAACCCTGCCCCCTGGGGGTCTGCAGTACAGAGAGAAACCCTGCCCCCTGGGGGTCTGCAGTGCAGAGCGAAACCCTGCCCCCTGGGGGTCTGCAGTGCAGAGCGAAACCCTGCCCCCTGGGGGTCTGCAGTACAGAGCGAAACCCTGCCCCCTGGGGGTCTGCAGTACAGAGAGAAACCCTTCCCCTGGGCGTCTGAAGCACAGAGAGAAACCCTTCCCCCCTGGGGGTCTGAAGTACAGAGAGAAACCTTGCCCCCTGGGGGAATGAAGTACAGAGAGAAACCCTGCCCCTTGGGGGTCTGCAGTACAGAGAGAAACCCTGCCCCCTGGGGGTCTGCAGTGCAGAGAGAAACTCTGCCCCCTGGGGGTCTGCAGTACAGAGAGAAACCCTGCCCCCTGGGGGTCTGAAGTACAGAGAGAAACCCTGCCCCCTGGGGGTCTGAAGTACAGAGAGAAACCCTGCCCCCTGGGGGTCTGAAGTACAGAGAGAAACCCTGCCCCCTGGGGGTCTGAAGTACAGAGAGAAACTCTGCCCCCTGGGGGTCTGAAGTACAGAGAGAAACCCTGCCCCCTGGGGGTCTGCAGTACAGAGAGAAACCCTGCCCCCTGGGGGTCTGCAGTGCAGAGAGAAACCCTGCCCCCTGGGGGTCTGCAGTGCAGAGAGAAACCCTGCCCCCTGGGGGTCTGCAGTACAGAGAGAAACCCTGCCCCCTGGGGGTCTGCAGTGCAGAGCGAAACCCTGCCCCCTGGGGGTCTGCAGTGCAGAGCGAAACCCTGCCCCCTGGGGGTCTGCAGTACAGAGAAACCCTTCCCCTGGGCGTCTGAAGCACAGAGAGAAACCCTTCCCCCTGGGGGTCTGAAGTACAGAGAGAAACCTTGCCCCTGGGGGAATGAAGTACAGAGAGAAACCCTGCCCCTTGGGGGTCTGCAGTACAGAGAGAAACCCTGCCCCTGGGGGTCTGCAGTGCAGAGAAACTCTGCCCCTGGGGGTCTGCAGTACAGAGAGAAACCCTGCCCCTGGGGGTCTGAAGTACAGAGAGAAACCCTGCCCCTGGGGGTCTGCAGTGCAGAGAGAAACCGTGCCCCTGGGGGTCTGCAGTGCAGAGAGAAACCTTGCCCTCTGGGGTTTGCAGCGCAGAGAGAAACCCTGCCCCCTGGGGCTCTGCAGTGCAGAGAGAAACTCTGCTCCCTGGGGGTCTGCAGTACAGAGAGAAACCCTGCCCCCTGGGGGTCTGAAGTACAGAGAGAAACCCTGCCCCTGGGGGTCTGCAGTGCAGAGAGAAACTCTGCCCCTGGGGGTCTGCAGTGCAGAGCGAAACCCTGCCCCTGGGGGTCTGCAGTGCAGAGAGAAACCCTGCCCCTGGGGGTCTGAAGTACAGAGAGAAACCCTGCCCCCTGGGGGTCTGCAGTGCAGAGCGAAACCCTGCCCCTGGGGGTCTGCAGTGCAGAGAGAAACCCTGCCCCTGGGGGTCTGCAGTACAGAGAGAAACCCTGCCCCTGGGGGTCTGCAGTGCAGAGCGAAACCTTGCCCCCTGGGGGAATGAAGTACAGAGAGAAACCCTGCCCCTTGGGGGTCTGCAGTACAGAGAGAAACCCTGCCCCCTGGGGGTCTGAAGTACAGAGAGAAATCCTGCCCCTTGGGTCTGAAGTACAGAGAGAAACCCTGCCCCCTGGGGTCTGCAGTACAGAGAGAAACCCTGCCCCTTGGGTGTCTGAAGTACAGCGAGAAACCCTGCCCCCTGGGGTCTGCAGTACAGAGAGAAACCCTGCCCCCTGGGGTCTGCAGTACAGCGAGTAACCCTGCCCCTTGGGGGTCTGAAGTACAGAGAGAAACCCTGCCCCCTGGGGGTCTGAAGTACAGAGAGAAACCCTGCCCCTTGGGGGTCTGAAGTACAGAGAGAAACCCTGCCCACTGGGGGTCTGAAGTACAGAGAAACCCTGCCCCTGGGGGTCTGCAGTACAGAGAGAAACCCTGCCCCTGGGGGTCTGAAGTACAGAGAGAAACCCTGACCCCTGGGGTCTGAAGTACAGAGAGAAACCCCTGCCACCTGCGGGTCTGAAGTACAGAGAGAAACCCTGCCCACTGGGGGTCTGAGTACAGAGAAAACCCTGCCCCTGGGGGTCTGCAGTACAGAGAGAAACCCTGCCCCTGGGGGTCTGAGTACAGAGAGAAACCCTGCCCCTGGGGGTCTGAAGTACAGAGAGAAACCCTGCCCCCTGGGGGTCTGCAGTGCAGAGAGAACCCCTGCCCCCGGAGGTCTGCAGTGCAGAGAGAAACCCTGCCCCCTGGGGGTCTGCAGTGCAGAGAGAAACCCTGCCCCATGGGGGTCTGAAGTACAGAGAGAAACCCTGCCCCCTGGGGGTCTGCAGTACAGAGAGAAACCCTGCCCCCTGGGGTCTGCAGTACAGAGAGAAACCCTGCCCCCTGAGCGTCTGCAGTACAGAGAGAAACCCTGCCCCCTGGGGGTCTGCAGTACAGAGAGAAACCCTGCCCCCTGGGGTCTGCAGTACAGAGAGAAACCCTGCCCCCTGGGGGTCTGAAGTACAGAGAGAAACCCTGCCCCCTGGGGGTCTGAAGTACAGAGAGGAATCCTGCCCCCTGGGGGTCTGAAGTACAGAGAGAAACCCTGCCCCCTGGGGGTCTGAAGTACAGAGAGAAACCCTGCCCCCTGGGGGTCTGAAGTACAGAGAGAAACCCTGCCCCCTGGGGGTCTGAAGTACAGAGAGAAACCCTGCCCCCTGGGGGTCTGCAGTGCAGAGAGAAACCCTGCCCCCTGGGGGTCTGCAGTGCAGAGAGAAACCCTGCCCCTGGGGGTCTGCAGTGCAGAGAGAAACCTTGCCCTCTGGGGGTCTGCAGTGCAGAGAGAAACCCTGCCCCCTGGGGCTCTGCAGTGCAGAGAGAAACCCTGCCCCCTGGGGGTCTGCAGTGCAGAGAGAAACTCTGCCCCCTGGGGGTCTGCAGTACAGAGAGAAACCCTGCCCCCTGGGGGTCTGCAGTACAGAGAGAAACCCTGCCCCCTGGGGGTCTGAAGTACAGAGAGAAACCCTGCCCCCTGGGGGTCTGAAGTACAGAGAGAAACCCTGCCCCCTGGGGGTCTGAAGTACAGAGAGAAACTCTGCCCCCTGGGGGTCTGAAGTACAGAGAGAAACCCTGCCCCCTGGGGGTCTGCAGTACAGAGAGAAACCCTGCCCCCTGGGGGTCTGCAGTGCAGAGAGAAACCCTGCCCCTGGGGGTCTGCAGTGCAGAGAGAAACCTTGCCCTCTGGGGGTCTGCAGCGCAGAGAGAAACCCTGCCCCCTGGGGCTCTGCAGTGCAGAGAGAAACCCTGCCCCCTGGGGGTCTGCAGTGCAGAGAGAAACTCTGCCCCCTGGGGGTCTGCAGTACAGAGAGAAACCCTGCCCCCTGGGGGTCTGAAGTACAGAGAGAAACCCTGCCCCCTGGGGGTCTGCAGTGCAGAGCGAAATCCTGCCCCCTGGGGGTCTGCAGTGCAGAGAGAAACCCTGCCCCCTGAGGGTCTGAAGTACAGAGAGAAACCCTGCCCCCTGGGGGTCTGCAGTGCAGAGCGAAACCCTGCCCCCTGGGGGTCTGCAGTGCAGAGAGAAACCCTGCCCCCTGAGGGTCTGAAGTACAGAGAGAAACCCTGCCCCCTGGGGGTCTGCAGTGCAGAGCGAAACCCTGCCCCCTGGGGGTCTGCAGTACAGAGAGAAACCCTGCCCCCTGGGGGTCTGCAGTGCAGAGCGAAACCCTGCCCCCTGGGGGTCTGAAGTACAGAGAGAAACCCTGCCCCCTGGGGGTCTGAAGTACAGAGAGAAACCCTGCCCCTGGGGGTCTGAAGTACAGAGAGAAACCCTGCCCCTGGGGGTCTGCAGTACAGAGAGAAACCCTGCCCCCTGGGGGTCTGCAGTGCAGAGAGAAACCGTGCCCCGGGGTCTGCAGTGCAGAGAAAACCCTGCCCCTGGGGGTCTGCAGCGCAGAGAGAAACCCTGCCCCCTGGGGCTCTGCAGTGCAGAGAAAACCCTGCCCCTGGGGGTCTGCAGTACAGAGAGAAACCCTGCCCCCTGGGGGTCTGCAGTACAGAGAGAAACCCTGCCCCCTGGGGGTCTGCAGTGCAGAGAAAACTCTGCCCCCTGGGGTCTGCAGTGCAGAGCGAAACCCTGCCCCCTGGGGGTCTGCAGTACAGAGAGAAACCCTGCCCCTGGGGTCTGAAGTACAGAGAGAAACCCTGCCCCCTGGGGGTCTGCAGTGCAGAGCGAAACCCTGCCCCTGGGGGTCTGCAGTACAGAGAGAAACCCTGCCCCTGGGGGTCTGCAGTGCAGAGAGAAACCCTGCCCCTGAGGGTCTGAAGTACAGAGAGAAACCCTGCCCCTGGGGGTCTGCAGTGCAGAGAGAAACCCTGCCCCCTGGGGGTCTGCAGTACAGAGAGAAACCCTGCCCCCTGGGGGTCTGCAGTGCAGAGCGAAACCCTGCCCCCTGGGGGTCTGAAGTACAGAGAGAAACCCTGCCCCCTGGGGGTCTGAAGTACAGAGAGAAACTCTGCCCCCTGGGGGTCTGAAGTACAGAGAGAAACCCTGCCCCCTGGGGGTCTGCAGTACAGAGAGAAACCCTGCCCCCTGGGGGTCTGCAGTGCAGAGAGAAACCGTGCCCCTGGGGGTCTGCAGTGCAGAGAGAAACCTTGCCCTCTGGGGGTCTGCAGCGCAGAGAGAAACCCTGCCCCCTGGGGCTCTGCAGTGCAGAGAGAAACTCTGCCCCCTGGGGGTCTGCAGTACAGAGAGAAACCCTGCCCCCTGGGGGTCTGAAGTACAGAGAGAAACCCTGCCCCCTGGGGGTCTGCAGTGCAGAGAGAAACTCTGCCCCCTGGGGGTCTGCAGTGCAGAGCGAAACCCTGCCCCCTTGGGGTCTGCAGTGCAGAGAGAAACCCTGCCCCCTGGGGGTCTGAAGTACAGAGAGAAACCCTGCCCCCTGGGGGTCTGCAGTGCAGAGCGAAACCCTGCCCCCTGGGGGTCTGCAGTGCAGAGCGAAACCCTGCCCCCTGGGGGTCTGCAGTACAGAGAGAAACCCTGCCCCCTGGGGGTCTGCAGTGCAGAGCGAAACCTTGCCCCTGGGGGAATGAAGTACAGAGAAAACCCTGCCCCTTGGGGGTCTGCAGTACAGAGAGAAACCCTGCCCCCTGGGGGTCTGAAGTACAGAGAGAAATCCTGCCCCTTGGGTCTGAAGTACAGAGAGAAACCCTGCCCCTGGGGTCTGCAGTACAGAGAGAAACCCTGCCCCTTGGGTGTCTGAAGTACAGCGAGAAACCCTGCCCCTGGGGTCTGCAGTACAGAGAGAAACCCTGCCCCTGGGGTCTGCAGTACAGAGAGAAACCCTGCCCCCTGGGGTCTGCAGTACAGCGAGTAACCCTGCCCCTTGGGGGTCTGAAGTACAGAGAGAAACCCTGCCCCCTGGGGGTCTGAAGTACAGAGAGAAACCCTGCCCCTTGGGGGTCTGAAGTACAGAGAGAAACCCTGCCCACTGGGGGTCTGAAGTACAGAGAGAAACCCTGCCCCCTGGGGGTCTGCAGTACAGAGAGAAACCCTGCCCCCTGGGGGTCTGAAGTACAGAGAGAAACCCTGACCCCTGGGGGTCTGAAGTACAGAGAGAAACCCTGCCACCTGCGGGTCTGAAGTACAGAGAGAAACCCTGCCCACTGGGGGTCTGAAGTACAGAGAGAAACCCTGCCCCCTGGGGGTCTGCAGTACAGAGAGAAACCCTGCCCCCTGGGGGTCTGAAGTACAGAGAGAAACCCTGCCCCCTGGGGGTCTGAAGTACAGAGAGAAACCCTGCCCCCTGGGGGTCTGCAGTGCAGAGAGAACCCCTGCCCCCGGAGGTCTGCAGTGCAGAGAGAAACCCTGCCCCCTGGGGGTCTGCAGTGCAGAGAGAAACCCTGCCCCATGGGGGTCTGAAGTACAGAGAGAAACCCTGCCCCCTGGGGGTCTGCAGTACAGAGAGAAACCCTGCCCCCTGGGGTCTGCAGTACAGAGAGAAACCCTGCCCCCTGAGCGTCTGCAGTACAGAGAGAAACCCTGCCCCGTGGGGGTCTGAAGTACAGAGAGAAACCCTGCCCCCTGGGGGTCTGCAGTACAGAGAGAAACCCTGCCCCTGGGGTCTGCAGTACAGAGAGAAACCCTGCCCCCTGGGGGTCTGAAGTACAGAGAGAAACCCTGCCCCTGGGGGTCTGAAGTACAGAGAGGAATCCTGCCCCTGGGGGTCTGAAGTACAGAGAGAAACCCTGCCCCTGGGGGTCTGAAGTACAGAGAGAAACCCTGCCCCTGGGGGTCTGAAGTACAGAGAGAAACCCTGCCCCTGGGGGTCTGAAGTACAGAGAGAAACCCTGCCCCTGGGGGTCTGCAGTGCAGAGAGAAACCCTGCCCCTGGGGGTCTGCAGTGCAGAGCGAAACCCTGCCCCTGGGGGTCTGCAGTACAGAGAGAAACCCTCCCCTGGGGGTCTGCAGTGCAGAGCGAAACCCTGCCCCTGGGGGTCTGAAGTACAGAGAGAAACCCTGCCCCTGGGGGTCTGAAGTACAGAGAGAAACCCTGCCCCCTGGGGGTCTGCAGTACAGAGAGAAACCCTGCCCCTGGGGGTCTGCAGTGCAGAGAGAAACCGTGCCCCTGGGGGTCTGCAGTGCAGAGAGAAACCTTGCCCTCTGGGGGTCTGCAGCGCAGAGAGAAACCCTGCCCCCTGGGGCTCTGCAGTGCAGAGAGAAACTCTGCCCCCTGGGGGTCTGCAGTACAGAGAGAAACCCTGCCCCTGGGGGTCTGAAGTACAGAGAGAAACCCTGCCCCTGGGGGTCTGCAGTGCAGAGAAAACTCTGCCCCTGGGGGTCTGCAGTGCAGAGCGAAACCCTGCCCCTGGGGGTCTGCAGTGCAGAGAGAAACCCTGCCCCCTGGGGGTCTGAAGTACAGAGAGAAACCCTGCCCCCTGGGGGTCTGCAGTGCAGAGCGAAACCCTGCCCCCTGGGGGTCTGCAGTGCAGAGCGAAACCCTGCCCCCTGGGGGTCTGCAGTGCAGAGAGAAACCCTGCCCCCTGAGGGTCTGAAGTACAGAGAGAAACCCTGCCCCCTGGGGGTCTGCAGTGCAGAGCGAAACCCTGCCCCCTGGGGGTCTGCAGTACAGAGAGAAACCCTGCCCCCTGGGGGTCTGCAGTGCAGAGCGAAACCCTGCCCCCTGGGGGTCTGAAGTACAGAGAGAAACCCTGCCCCCTGGGGGTCTGAAGTACAGAGAGAAACTCTGCCCCCTGGGGGTCTGAAGTACAGAGAGAAACCCTGCCCCCTGGGGGTCTGCAGTACAGAGAGAAACCCTGCCCCCTGGGGGTCTGCAGTGCAGAGAGAAACCGTGCCCCTGGGGGTCTGCAGTGCAGAGAGAAACCTTGCCCTCTGGGGGTCTGCAGCGCAGAGAGAAACCCTGCCCCCTGGGGCTCTGCAGTGCAGAGAGAAACTCTGCCCCCTGGGGGTCTGCAGTACAGAGAGAAACCCTGCCCCTGGGGGTCTGAAGTACAGAGAGAAACCCTGCCCCTGGGGGTCTGCAGTGCAGAGAGAAACTCTGCCCCCTGGGGGTCTGCAGTGCAGAGCGAAACCCTGCCCCCTGGGGGTCTGCAGTGCAGAGAGAAACCCTGCCCCCTGGGGGTCTGCAGTGCAGAGCGAAACCCTGCCCCCTGGGGGTCTGCAGTGCAGAGAGAAACCCTGCCCCCTGGGGGTCTGCAGTACAGAGAGAAACCCTGCCCCCTGGGGGTCTGCAGTGCAGAGCGAAACCTTGCCCCCTGGGGGAATGAAGTACAGAGAGAAACCCTGCCCCTTGGGGGTCTGCAGTACAGAGAGAAACCCTGCCCCCTGGGGGTCTGAAGTACAGAGAGAAATCCTGCCCCCTTGGGTCTGAAGTACAGAGAGAAACCCTGCCCCCTGGGGTCTGCAGTACAGAGAGAAACCCTGCCCCTTGGGTGTCTGAAGTACAGCGAGAAACCCTGCCCCCTGGGGTCTGCAGTACAGAGAGAAACCCTGCCCCCTGGGGTCTGCAGTACAGAGAGAAACCCTGCCCCCTGGGGTCTGCAGTACAGCGAGTAACCCTGCCCCTGGGGGTCTGAAGTACAGAGAGAAACCCTGCCCCTGGGAGTCTGAAGTACAGAGAGAAACCCTGCCCCTTGGGGGTCTGAAGTACAGAGAGAAACCCTGCCCACTGGGGGTCTGAAGTACAGAGAGAAACCCTGCCCCTGGGGGTCTGCAGTACAGAGAGAAACCCTGCCCCTGGGGGTCTGCAGTACAGAGAGAAACCCTGACCCCTGGGGGTCTGAAGTACAGAGAGAAACCCTGCCACCTGCGGGTCTGAAGTACAGAGAGAAACCCTGCCCACTGGGGGTCTGAAGTACAGAGAGAAACCCTGCCCCCTGGGGGTCTGCAGTACAGAGAGAAACCCTGCCCCTGGGGGTCTGAAGTACAGAGAGAAACCCTGCCCCTGGGGGTCTGAAGTACAGAGAGAAACCCTGCCCCCTGGGGGTCTGCAGTACAGAGAGAAACCCTGCCCCTGGGGGTCTGCAGTGCAGAGAGAAACCGTGCCCCTGGGGGTCTGCAGTGCAGAGAGAAACCTTGCCCTCTGGGGGTCTGCAGCGCAGAGAGAAACCCTGCCCCTGGGGCTCTGCAGTGCAGAGAGAAACTCTGCCCCCTGGGGGTCTGCAGTACAGAGAGAAACCCTGCCCCTGGGGGTCTGAAGTACAGAGAGAAACCCTGCCCCCTGGGGGTCTGCAGTGCAGAGAGAAACTCTGCCCCCTGGGGGTCTGCAGTGCAGAGCGAAACCCTGCCCCCTTGGGGTCTGCAGTGCAGAGAGAAACCCTGCCCCCTGGGGGTCTGAAGTACAGAGAGAAACCCTGCCCCCTGGGGGTCTGCAGTGCAGAGCGAAACCCTGCCCCCTGGGGGTCTGCAGTGCAGAGCGAAACCCTGCCCCCTGGGGGTCTGCAGTACAGAGAGAAACCCTGCCCCCTGGGGGTCTGCAGTGCAGAGCGAAACCTTGCCCCCTGGGGGAATGAAGTACAGAGAGAAACCCTGCCCCTTGGGGGTCTGCAGTACAGAGAGAAACCCTGCCCCCTGGGGGTCTGAAGTACAGAGAGAAATCCTGCCCCCTTGGGTCTGAAGTACAGAGAGAAACCCTGCCCCCTGGGGTCTGCAGTACAGAGAGAAACCCTGCCCCTTGGGTGTCTGAAGTACAGCGAGAAACCCTGCCCCTTGGGGGTCTGCAGTACAGAGAGAAACCCTGCCCCCTGGGGTCTGCAGTACAGAGAAACCCTGCCCCCTGGGGTCTGCAGTACAGCGAGTAACCCTGCCCCTTGGGGGTCTGAAGTACAGAGAGAAACCCTGCCCCTGGGGGTCTGAAGTACAGAGAGAAACCCTGCCCCTTGGGGGTCTGAAGTACAGAGAGAAACCCTGCCCACTGGGGGTCTGAAGTACAGAGAGAAACCCTGCCCCTGGGGGTCTGCAGTACAGAGAGAAACCCTGCCCCTGGGGGTCTGCAGTACAGAGAGAAACCCTGCCCCTGGGGGTCTGAAGTACAGAGAGAAACCCTGACCCCTGGGGTCTGAAGTACAGAGAGAAACCCTGCCCCTGGGGGTCTGCAGTACAGAGAAAACCCTGCCCCCTGGGGTCTGCAGTACAGAGAGAAACCCTGCCCCTGGGGGTCTGAAGTACAGAGAGAAACCCTGCCCCCTGGGGGTCTGAAGTACAGAGAGAAACCCTGCCCCCTGGGGGTCTGAAGTACAGAGAGAACCCTGCCCCTGGGGTCTGCAGTGCAGAGAGAACCCCTGCCCCCGGAGGTCTGCAGTGCAGAGAGAAACCCTGCCCCATGGGGGTCTGCAGTGCAGAGAGAAACCCTGCCCCATGGGGGTCTGCAGTACAGAGAGAAACCCTGCCCCCTGGGGTCTGCAGTACAGAGAGAAACCCTGCCCCCTGGGGTCTGCAGTACAGAGAGAAACCCTGCCCCCTGAGGGTCTGCAGTACAGAGAGAAACCCTGCCCCATGGGGGTCTGCAGTACAGAGAGAAACCCTGCCCCTGGGGTCTGCAGTACAGAGAGAAACCCTGCCCCTGGGGTCTGCAGTACAGAGAGAAACCCTGCCCCCTGGGGGTCTGAAGTACAGAGAGAAACCCTGCCCCTGGGGGTCTGAAGTACAGAGAGAATCCTGCCCCTGGGGGTCTGAAGTACAGAGAGAAACCCTGCCCCTGGGGGTCTGAAGTACAGAGAGAAACCCTGCCCCTGGGGGTCTGAAGTACAGAGAGAAACCCTGCCCCCTGGGGTCTGCAGTACAGAGAGAAACCCTGCCCCTGGGGGTCTGCAGTGCAGAGAGAAACCCTGCCCCTGGGGGTCTGCAGTGCAGAGCGAAACCCTGCCCCTGGGGGTCTGCAGTACAGAGAGAAACCCTCCCCCTGGGGGTCTGCAGTGCAGAGCGAAACCCTGCCCCCTGGGGGTCTGAAGCACAGAGAGAAACCCTTCCCCCTGGGGGTCTGAAGTACAGAGAGAAACCCTGCCCCCTGGGGGTCTGCAGTACAGAGAGAAACCCTGCCCCCTGGGGGTCTGCAGTGCAGAGAGAAACCGTGCCCCTGGGGGTCTGCAGTGCAGAGAGAAACCTTGCCCTCTGGGGGTCTGCAGCGCAGAGAGAAACCCTGCCCCCTGGGGCTCTGCAGTGCAGAGAGAAACTCTGCCCCCTGGGGGTCTGCAGTACAGAGAGAAACCCTGCCCCCTGGGGGTCTGAAGTACAGAGAGAAACCCTGCCCCCTGGGGGTCTGCAGTGCAGAGAGAAACTCTGCCCCTTGGGGGTCTGCAGTGCAGAGCGAAACCCTGCCCCCTGGGGGTCTGCAGTGCAGAGAGAAACCCTGCCCCCTGGGGGTCTGAAGTACAGAGAGAAACCCTGCCCCCTGGGGGTCTGCAGTGCAGAGCGAAACCCTGCCCCCTGGGGGTCTGCAGTGCAGAGCGAAACCCTGCCCCCTGGGGGTCTGCAGTGCAGAGAGAAACCCTGCCCCCTGAGGGTCTGAAGTACAGAGAGAAACCCTGCCCCCTGGGGGTCTGCAGTGCAGAGCGAAACCCTGCCCCCTGGGGGTCTGCAGTACAGAGAGAAACCCTGCCCCCTGGGGGTCTGCAGTGCAGAGCGAAACCCTGCCCCCTGGGGGTCTGAAGTACAGAGAGAAACCCTGCCCCCTGGGGGTCTGAAGTACAGAGAGAAACTCTGCCCCCTGGGGGTCTGAAGTACAGAGAGAAACCCTGCCCCCTGGGGGTCTGCAGTACAGAGAGAAACCCTGCCCCCTGGGGGTCTGCAGTGCAGAGAGAAACCGTGCCCCTGGGGGTCTGCAGTGCAGAGAGAAACCTTGCCCTCTGGGGGTCTGCAGCGCAGAGAGAAACCCTGCCCCCTGGGGCTCTGCAGTGCAGAGAGAAACTCTGCCCCCTGGGGGTCTGCAGTACAGAGAGAAACCCTGCCCCCTGGGGGTCTGAAGTACAGAGAGAAACCCTGCCCCTGGGGGTCTGCAGTGCAGAGAGAAACTCTGCCCCTGGGGGTCTGCAGTGCAGAGCGAAACCCTGCCCCTGGGGGTCTGCAGTGCAGAGAGAAACCCTGCCCCTGGGGGTCTGCAGTGCAGAGCGAAACCCTGCCCCTGGGGGTCTGCAGTGCAGAGAGAAACCCTGCCCCTGGGGGTCTGAAGTACAGAGAGAAACCCTGCCCCCTGGGGGTCTGCAGTGCAGAGCGAAACCTTGCCCCCTGGGGGAATGAAGTACAGAGAGAAACCCTGCCCCTTGGGGGTCTGCAGTACAGAGAGAAACCCTGCCCCCTGGGGGTCTGAAGTACAGAGAGAAATCCTGCCCCCTTGGGTCTGAAGTACAGAGAGAAACCCTGCCCCCTGGGGTCTGCAGTACAGAGAGAAACCCTGCCCCTTGGGTGTCTGAAGTACAGCGAGAAACCCTGCCCCTTGGGGGTCTGCAGTACAGAGAGAAACCCTGCCCCCTGGGGTCTGCAGTACAGAGAGAAACCCTGCCCCCTGGGGTCTGCAGTACAGCGAGTAACCCTGCCCCTTGGGGGTCTGAAGTACAGAGAGAAACCCTGCCCCCTGGGAGTCTGAAGTACAGAGAGAAACCCTGCCCCTTGGGGGTCTGAAGTACAGAGAGAAACCCTGCCCACTGGGGGTCTGAAGTACAGAGAGAAACCCTGCCCCCTGGGGGTCTGCAGTACAGAGAGAAACCCTGCCCCCTGGGGGTCTGAAGTACAGAGAGAAACCCTGACCCCTGGGGGTCTGAAGTACAGAGAGAAACCCTGCCACCTGCGGGTCTGAAGTACAGAGAGAAACCCTGCCCACTGGGGGTCTGAAGTACAGAGAGAAACCCTGCCCCCTGGGGGTCTGCAGTACAGAGAGAAACCCTGCCCCCTGGGGGTCTGAAGTACAGAGAGAAACCCTGCCCCCTGGGGGTCTGAAGTACAGAGAGAAACCCTGCCCCCTGGGGGTCTGAAGTACAGAGAGAAACCCTGCCCCCTGGGGGTCTGCAGTGCAGAGAGAAACCGTGCCCCTGGGGGTCTGCAGTGCAGAGAGACACCTTGCCCTCTGGGGGTCTGCAGCGCAGAGAGAAACCCTGCCCCCTGGGGCTCTGCAGTGCAGAGAGAAACTCTGCCCCCTGGGGGTCTGCAGTACAGAGAGAAACCCTGCCCCCTGGGGGTCTGAAGTACAGAGAGAAACCCTGCCCCCTGGGGGTCTGCAGTGCAGAGAGAAACTCTGCCCCTGGGGGTCTGCAGTGCAGAGCGAAACCCTGCCCCTTGGGGTCTGCAGTGCAGAGAGAAACCCTGCCCCCTGGGGGTCTGAAGTACAGAGAGAAACCCTGCCCCTGGGGGTCTGCAGTGCAGAGCGAAACCCTGCCCCCTGGGGGTCTGCAGTGCAGAGCGAAACCCTGCCCCTGGGGTCTGCAGTACAGAGAGAAACCCTGCCCCCTGGGGGTCTGCAGTGCAGAGCGAAACCTTGCCCCCTGGGGGAATGAAGTACAGAGAGAAACCCTGCCCCTTGGGGGTCTGCAGTACAGAGAGAAACCCTGCCCCCTGGGGGTCTGAAGTACAGAGAGAAATCCTGCCCCCTTGGGTCTGAAGTACAGAGAGAAACCCTGCCCCCTGGGGTCTGCAGTACAGAGAGAAACCCTGCCCCTTGGGTGTCTGAAGTACAGCGAGAAACCCTGCCCCTTGGGGGTCTGCAGTACAGAGAGAAACCCTGCCCCCTGGGGTCTGCAGTACAGAGAGAAACCCTGCCCCCTGGGGTCTGCAGTACAGCGAGTAACCCTGCCCCTTGGGGGTCTGAAGTACAGAGAGAAACCCTGCCCCCTGGGGGTCTGAAGTACAGAGAGAAACCCTGCCCCTTGGGGGTCTGAAGTACAGAGAGAAACCCTGCCCACTGGGGGTCTGAAGTACAGAGAGAAACCCTGCCCCCTGGGGGTCTGCAGTACAGAGAGAAACCCTGCCCCCTGGGGGTCTGAAGTACAGAGAGAAACCCTGACCCCTGGGGGTCTGAAGTACAGAGAGAAACCCTGCCACCTGCGGGTCTGAAGTACAGAGAGAAACCCTGCCCACTGGGGGTCTGAAGTACAGAGAGAAACCCTGCCCCTGGGGGTCTGCAGTACAGAGAGAAACCCTGCCCCTGGGGGTCTGAAGTACAGAGAGAAACCCTGCCCCTGGGGGTCTGAAGTACAGAGAGAAACCCTGCCCCTGGGGGTCTGCAGTGCAGAGAGAACCCCTGCCCCGGAGGTCTGCAGTGCAGAGAGAAACCCTGCCCCTGGGGGTCTGAAGTACAGAGAGAAACCCTGCCCCATGGGGGTCTGAAGTACAGAGAGAAACCCTGCCCCCTGGGGGTCTGCAGTACAGAGAGAAACCCTGCCCCCTGGGGTCTGCAGTACAGAGAGAAACCCTGCCCCCTGAGCGTCTGCAGTACAGAGAGAAACCCTGCCCCATGGGGGTCTGAAGTACAGAGAGAAACCCTGCCCCCTGGGGGTCTGCAGTACAGAGAGAAACCCTGCCCCCTGGGGTCTGCAGTACAGAGAGAAACCCTGCCCCCTGGGGGTCTGAAGTACAGAGAGAAACCCTGCCCCCTGGGGGTCTGAAGTACAGAGAGGAATCCTGCCCCCTGGGGGTCTGAAGTACAGAGAGAAACCCTGCCCCCTGGGGGTCTGAAGTACAGAGAGAAACCCTGCCCCCTGGGGGTCTGAAGTACAGAGAGAAACCCTGCCCCCTGGGGGTCTGAAGTACAGAGAGAAACCCTGCCCCCTGGGGGTCTGCAGTGCAGAGAGAAACCCTGCCCCCTGGGGGTCTGCAGTGCAGAGCGAAACCCTGCCCCCTGGGGGTCTGCAGTACAGAGAGAAACCCTGCCCCCTGGGGGTCTGCAGTGCAGAGCGAAACCCTGCCCCCTGGGGGTCTGAAGTACAGAGAGAAACCCTGCCCCCTGGGGGTCTGAAGTACAGAGAGAAACTCTGCCCCCTGGGGGTCTGAAGTACAGAGAGAAACCCTGCCCCCTGGGGGTCTGCAGTACAGAGAGAAACCCTGCCCCCTGGGGGTCTGCAGTGCAGAGAGAAACCGTGCCCCTGGGGGTCTGCAGTGCAGAGAGAAACCTTGCCCTCTGGGGGTCTGCAGCGCAGAGAGAAACCCTGCCCCTGGGGGTCTGCAGTGCAGAGAGAAACTCTGCCCCTGGGGGTCTGCAGTACAGAGAGAAACCCTGCCCCCTGGGGGTCTGAAGTACAGAGAGAAACCCTGCCCCCTGGGGGTCTGCAGTGCAGAGAGAAACTCTGCCCCCTGGGGGTCTGCAGTGCAGAGCGAAACCCTGCCCCCTGGGGGTCTGCAGTGCAGAGAGAAACCCTGCCCCCTGGGGGTCTGAAGTACAGAGAGAAACCCTGCCCCCTGGGGGTCTGCAGTGCAGAGCGAAACCCTGCCCCCTGGGGGTCTGCAGTACAGAGCGAAACCCTGCCCCCTGGGGGTCTGCAGTGCAGAGAGAAACCCTGCCCCCTGAGGGTCTGAAGTACAGAGAGAAACCCTGCCCCCTGGGGGTCTGCAGTGCAGAGCGAAACCCTGCCCCCTGGGGGTCTGCAGTACAGAGAGAAACCCTGCCCCCTGGGGGTCTGCAGTGCAGAGCGAAACCCTGCCCCCTGGGGGTCTGAAGTACAGAGAGAAACCCTGCCCCCTGGGGGTCTGAAGTACAGAGAGAAACTCTGCCCCCTGGGGGTCTGCAGTGCAGAGAGAAACCGTGCCCCTGGGGGTCTGCAGTGCAGAGAGAAACCTTGCCCTCTGGGGGTCTGCAGCGCAGAGAGAAACCCTGCCCCCTGGGGCTCTGCAGTGCAGAGAGAAACTCTGCCCCCTGGGGGTCTGCAGTACAGAGAGAAACCCTGCCCCCTGGGGGTCTGAAGTACAGAGAGAAACCCTGCCCCCTGGGGGTCTGCAGTGCAGAGAGAAACTCTGCCCCCTGGGGGTCTGCAGTGCAGAGCGAAACCCTGCCCCCTGGGGGTCTGCAGTGCAGAGAGAAACCCTGCCCCCTGGGGGTCTGTAGTGCAGAGCGAAACCCTGCCCCCTGGGGGTCTGCAGTGCAGAGAGAAACCCTGCCCCCTGGGGGTCTGCAGTGCAGAGAGAAACCCTGCCCCTTGGGGGTCTGCAGTACAGAGAGAAACCCTGCCCCCTGGGGGTCTGAAGTACAGAGAGAAATCCTGCCCCCTTGGGTCTGAAGTACAGAGAGAAACCCTGCCCCCTGGGGTCTGCAGTACAGAGAGAAACCCTGCCCCTTGGGTGTCTGAAGTACAGCGAGAAACCCTGCCCCTTGGGGGTCTGCAGTACAGAGAGAAACCCTGCCCCCTGGGGTCTGCAGTACAGAGAGAAACCCTGCCCCCTGGGGTCTGCAGTACAGCGAGTAACCCTGCCCCTTGGGGGTCTGAAGTACAGAGAGAAACCCTGCCCCCTGGGAGTCTGAAGTACAGAGAGAAACCCTGCCCCTTGGGGGTCTGAAGTACAGAGAGAAACCCTGCCCACTGGGGGTCTGAAGTACAGAGAGAAACCCTGCCCCCTGGGGGTCTGCAGTACAGAGAGAAACCCTGCCCCCTGGGGGTCTGAAGTACAGAGAGAAACCCTGACCCCTGGGGGTCTGAAGTACAGAGAGAAACCCTGCCACCTGCGGGTCTGAAGTACAGAGAGAAACCCTGCCCACTGGGGGTCTGAAGTACAGAGAGAAACCCTGCCCCCTGGGGGTCTGCAGTACAGAGAGAAACCCTGCCCCCTGGGGGTCTGAAGTACAGAGAGAAACCCTGCCCCCTGGGGGTCTGAAGTACAGAGAGAAACCCTGCCCCCTGGGGGTCTGAAGTACAGAGAGAAACCCTGCCCCCTGGGGGTCTGCAGTACAGAGAGAAACCCTGCCCCCTGGGGTCTGCAGTACAGAGAGAAACCCTGCCCCCTGAGCGTCTGCAGTACAGAGAGAAACCCTGCCCCATGGGGGTCTGAAGTACAGAGAGAAACCCTGCCCCTGGGGGTCTGCAGTACAGAGAGAAACCCTGCCCCTGGGGTCTGCTGAGAGAAACCCTGCCCCTGGGGGTCTGAAGTACAGAGAGAAACCCTGCCCCTGGGGGTCTGAAGTACAGAGAGGAATCCTGCCCCCTGGGGGTCTGAAGTACAGAGAGAAACCCTGCCCCCTGGGGGTCTGAAGTACAGAGAGAAACCCTGCCCCCTGGGGGTCTGAAGTACAGAGAGAAACCCTGCCCCCTGGGGGTCTGCAGTGCAGAGAGAAACCCTGCCCCCTGGGGGTCTGCAGTGCAGAGAGAAACCCTGCCCCTGGGGGTCTGCAGTGCAGAGAGAAACCTTGCCCTCTGGGGGTCTGCAGTGCAGAGAGAAACCCTGCCCCCTGGGGCTCTGCAGTGCAGAGAGAAACCCTGCCCCCTGGGGCTCTGCAGTGCAGAGAGAAACTCTGCCCCCTGGGGGTCTGCAGTACAGAGAGAAACCCTGCCCCCTGGGGGTCTGAAGTACAGAGAGAAACCCTGCCCCCTGGGGGTCTGAAGTACAGAGAGAAACCCTGCCCCCTGGGGGTCTGAAGTACAGAGAGAAACTCTGCCCCCTGGGGGTCTGAAGTACAGAGAGAAACCCTGCCCCCTGGGGGTCTGCAGTACAGAGAGAAACCCTGCCCCCTGGGGGTCTGCAGTGCAGAGAGAAACCCTGCCCCCTGGGGGTCTGAAGTACAGAGAGAAACTCTGCCCCCTGGGGGTCTGAAGTACAGAGAGAAACCCTGCCCCCTGGGGGTCTGCAGTACAGAGAGAAACCCTGCCCCCTGGGGGTCTGCAGTGCAGAGAGAAACCCTGCCCCTGGGGGTCTGCAGTGCAGAGAGAAACCTTGCCCTCTGGGGGTCTGCAGCGCAGAGAGAAACCCTGCCCCCTGGGGCTCTGCAGTGCAGAGAGAAACCCTGCCCCCTGGGGGTCTGCAGTGCAGAGAGAAACTCTGCCCCCTGGGGGTCTGCAGTACAGAGAGAAACCCTGCCCCCTGGGGGTCTGCAGTACAGAGAGAAACCCTGCCCCTGGGGTCTGCAGTGCAGAGAGAAACCCTGCCCCTGGGGGTCTGCAGTGCAGAGAGAAACCCTGCCCCTGAGGGTCTGGTACAGAGAGAAACCCTGCCCCTGGGGGTCTGCAGTGCAGAGCGAAACCCTGCCCCTGGGGGTCTGCAGTGCAGAGAGAAACCCTGCCCCTGAGGGTCTGAGAGAGAAAACCCTGCCCCTGGGGGTCTGCAGTGCAGAGCGAAACCCTGCCCCCTGGGGGTCTGCAGTACAGAGAGAAACCCTGCCCCCTGGGGGTCTGCAGTGCAGAGCGAAACCCTGCCCCCTGGGGGTCTGAAGTACAGAGAGAAACCCTGCCCCCTGGGGGTCTGAAGTACAGAGAGAGGTGACAGGAAACATTCCAGGAGGCAGGAGTTTAGACTGCACTAAGAGAAAAATGAGGTGTTATCATGATGATGACAAAAAGCAGCTTTAGATGGATTCGACATCCATACAGAGATAATAAATACATCTGATAATGCCAAAGGAAGACTTTGCTGTGTCCGAAGACAAAATGATCTTTGAGCCAGTATAAAGGTCTCTCCCCTGGGCTATATCCAACTCTGTCTGTGGATACATGATAGGATGAATATAACTGTTTAGACAGATGCTTAGCTAGGCCTATTGGGAGGGTAAGCAATATGCATGTGCATGTTCTAGAGTAAATACATAAACTGCCAAGACCTGTATTACAACACACAATAACACACTACAAACTGCAACAACACACACAGCACTAGATTAGCTACTTGATGACAGATGTGTTGTCAGAGTAACAGGCATGGTAATACAAAGTCAAATGGAATAGCAGTATAAATCACTATGGTGATGGTACAATATTTCCTGTTGGTGAGAAAGTGGTGCAACAGCACAGCTGCAAGGTGTCATTGCTCAACCAGAATACTCCATGCCTTCGTCAGGGCCCAGAGGCAGGGTTCTGCAATATCCTTCCACACTCTTCCAGGCAACGCCAGGCCAGACCGTCTCAAACTAACCTAACCACAGGCTAAAAAATGATCTCCCCAGGTCTCCTATACCTTCCAAATCTTTGCCCAGGGCCTCAGGTCATCCTGGCTCCCCAAGAATCTTCCAAGCTTCCAGGCTAAGTATTTCTAAAACCACTCATTGTTTAGTTGTGATAGCCATCTAACAGTCCAACACCACAGTAGCTGTGCATTTGCCCTCCCAGAGGGTGAGGAATGAGTTCTGACAAGTATGTTTCCTGGATAATGCTGAGGCGGTTATGGTTTCAGCGAGGGCTAGGTACACAGATCAGACTGGACCTACTGGCTAAGGCTGCTAGGCTGCTAGCACTAAGGAGAATGCTAACAAAACAAACCCCCTTCTCCTGCTGCACTGGGTCAACAGTAGCCATGGTAATTGAGAAATATAAGGGCTGTGTTAGCACAACAACTAGAGGAAAACCTGTGGCTGTGCACCTCAAACCAATGCTCAGAAAAGTTCTCTGTAGACATGTTAATTCACTTTGTGCTAAGTGTACTGTATCTCAAACATTAGCAGACAGTTCCTCCCTGTTTTCCCATTGTTCCCAACATCCCTAAAACCTCTGCCTTGCCCCTCTGCCCTACTGGCATGACTCCACTGTTCCATTTCCTGCTGAGGGCAGAGTGAGAGGAGGAGGAGAGGGTTTGGGAGTATGTGTGACAACCTGGGAAGCAAGCTGCGTGGTCATGAGTCATGTGAAGGTCACATCACATGGCAGGGACACACCACTACAACCAAAGACGTCACAGAGACCAGGTGACTTTATGGTCTGGTCTGTTCTGTCACTGGCTCAATTCTGCCGACCAAGCACTTCAGTGCATCATGTTTAGCAGTGAAGGCTGGTGTGTGTGTGTGTGTGTGTGTGTGTGTGTGTGTGTGTGTGTGTGTGTGTGTGTGTGTGTGTGTGTGTGTGTGTGTGTGTGTGTGTGTGTGTGTGTGTGTGTGTGTGTGTGTGTGTGTGTGTGTGATGCGTGGATTGACTCATAACCTGCAGTCCCCGCGGTTATATCCTCAGGGGGGGTGGGTTGAATAAAGAGAAAACAGTACCTCAAAAAATCCATAAATGTATAATTCTCATGCAATTTATATCTATAGGCTACATTGAGGGTTTTCTTTCATTATTTTAGGCTGGCATTTTTGCATAAGCCTAAGCTTGGGCCTAATTGTACGCGCGGCTAATTATAAACAAGTTGACTAACAAATAGCCTATCATAATGTTGGAAATTATAAACATAGTTGACGAACAAATGGCCTATCATAATGTTGGAAATTATAAACATAGTTGACTAACAAATAGCCTATCATAATGTTGGAAATTATAAACATAGTTGACGAACAAATAGCCTATCATAATGTTGGAAATTATAAACATAGTTGACTAACAAATAGCCTATCATAATGTTGGAAATGATAAACATAGTTGACTAACAAATAGCCTATCATAATGTTGGAAATTATAAACATAGTTGACTAACAAATAGCCTATCATAATGTTGGAAATTATAAACATAGTTGACAAACAAATAGCCTATCATAATGTTGGAAATTATAAACATAGTTGACTAACAAATAGCCTATCATAATGTTGGAAATTATAAACATAGTTGACTAACAAATAGCCTATCATAATGTTGGAAATTATAAACATAGTTGACAAACAAATAGCCTATCATAATGTTGGAAATTATAAACATAGTTGACTAACAAATTGCCTATCATAATGTTGGAAATTATAAACATAGTTGACTAACAAATAGCCTATCATAATGTTGGAAATTATAAACATAGTTGACTAACAAATAGCCTATCATAATGTTGGAAATGATAAACATAGTTGACTAACAAATAGCCTATCATAATGTTGGAAATGATAAACATAGTTGACTAACAAGTAGCCTATCATAATGTTGGAAATTATAAACATAGTTGACTAACAAATAGCCTATCATAATGTTGGAAATTATAAACATAGTTGACTAACAAATAGCCTATCATAATGTTGGAAATTATAAACATAGTTGACTAACAAATAGCCTATCATAATGTTGGAAATTATAAACAGAAACATATCTAAATTAGGCTAAAAAAATCCTGCACCCCCTGTCAAAAAAAGCTACAGCACATTTTCTATATTAGCGGATTAGGGTTGGATAATATCACACAATATCACATATAGTCGGGTGGTTGCGGATGGGTGCAGGTGAACAATCACCACTACTGTGTGATATGATATAATATGGCTGTCCCTGGGGAGAGATATTCTCTCCCTCTATCGTCTCTGCAGCTGTATTGTGTTGTTCTCAGGTCACCTCTAAAAAGAGATTCGTCGGCATTCCTGACATTACAGACGTCTAATCACTGCATGATCAGGGGTGGAGAGAGAGGGAGATAGGGGGGGAAAGCGAGATAGAGGGAGATGAAGAGAGAGAGGGAGGAAGAAGGCAGGAGAGGGAGAGAAAGAGAGCAACAGAAACCCTTTACTCCAAATCTGCAACATAAAACAGAGTTTCTATTGGACAAAATCAGGTAGGCCCCTCCCCGTTTGGTTTGCTCTGTTTGCTTCCATTTGGTTCTTCAAATGCTAAACGGTTTTCTATATGTATACACTCTACACTTTACTTCACACTCATACAGTACACAAAGGCCACACAGACCACGTTCTCTGCATCTCTTCAATACAGAGTTCACCAAGCATTAACCCTAATCACCCCCCATTACAATACACTCTCTGACCTGCTGTCTGTTTACTCTGCATAATGGGCAAATAGAGAGAAAAGGTTCTCACCTGAGGCTGTCAGGTCTCTCCTGTCTGCGTCTATACAGGTCTGAGTTAGACAACTCCTTCAGCCGCAGAGAGTTCATCCCTCCTTCCTTCCCTTCCCTCTGTCCACCAGGGTGTGGATAAACACTCACAATAATCCTCCTTGTGTATGTGATCAGTAAGCTCCAAGGCTCGACAGCCAACAACCACCACTGACCCCCACCAGTCTCCTCTCCAAGCCCAGAACGTCAGCTCACCCCTGGGAAGCCCTTAGCAGATCATTCCCCTCTCTCCTGTAACAGCAGGCTACTACATTACACACAACCTCTATCTCTGACAAACACACACCTCCAGGCACACACCCAAAGGAATAACCTATCAGGGGTGTGGCTCTGATCCAACACACCTATCAGCTCCTCGCTCTGCCCCCCTCCTCAGCCCCAGGGCAGGTAGAGATAGAGGGAGGAGGAGGAGGGATAAGGAGGAAGAATGGTAAAAAGGGTAAGAGGCAGTTGTACTGCAGTAGTCTATTGTCTTTACCTCTATTTCTCCCCCTCTCCCTGTTGCTCCCTCCCCCTCTCTTGTCCTCTTTATGCTTGTCATCTTGCCAAGCTATCCAATGACATTCCCATTCTGATAGGATGTCAGTGTCCCCCCCATAGCCGGGCCCTAGCCTTTTGAGGGCCCTTTGCGAGCTTGCCCAACCAAATCTCTTTTGCCGTTTTAAAGCAAATGTCCGTCAATTGCACACATTTTGCCAAGATTTATGCCATGTTAATGATATCCGAGTGAAAGTGGCTAACAAAATCAATGGGGGCCCCCTGGAGGTCAGGGCCCCTAGGCACATGCCCTACGTGCCAGTCGGTATTTGGCCATGATTACTAAGTTTAGATAGCTGGCCAGACTAACTATAATTTGTTAGTTGACTCAACTCAATTTCGAAATTGCACCTTGTGTATTCTACTATCCTACTTATGTACGTAAGTTGAGACCCCCACTGTGTTCCAAAATGTTTTAATATATTAATATATATTAATTGTGTGGGTCAGGGGCTCCCTAGCATCTGGAGGCCCTAACCAACCACCTATGTCGCCTATGCCTGGAGCCGGCCCTGGAGCCAGCCTCAGTCTCCATCTCCCTGTAGTCTCTCTTGATCTCCCGGGAGTTTCTTATGATCTCTCTGGAGTCTCTCATTGTCTCTCAATGTGTCTGTCTCTGCATCCGTCTGACTGAGAGAGAGGGTTTCTGTGATAGAAGAGAGCTCAACTGAACTGACAATACTGATTGACATAACGACTATTGCATTATACAATTTATAATAATAATAATAATAATAATAATAATATATGCCATTTATACTGATTACAGTCATGTGTGCATAATTCTACGTATTGGTCCCGGGAATACCCACTACCCTTTATGCTCATGAGCCACAGAAGGACCACATCTCATCCTCTCAGATTTCCTCAAATACCAAACAGCCCCCTTGGAGCCCCACAAGATGAACCCATCCACAGCTGTCTGTGTGTACTCAGTGTGTGTACTCAGTGTGTGTAGGGTGTGTATGTATGTACTCAGCGTGCGTAGTGTGTGTATGTATGTACTCAGTGTGTGTAGTGTGTGTATGTATGTACTCAGTGTGTGTAGGGTGTGTATGTATGTACTCAGTTTGTGTAGGGTGTGTATGTATGTACTCAGCGTGTGTAGGGTGTATATGTACTCTGCTCACTATGTACTTCACACCCTTATAGCACGTTTTCTTTACACTGAACACACACACACACACACACACACACACACACACACACACACACACACACACACACACACACACACACACACACACACACACACACACACACACACACACACACACACACACACACACACACACACACAGGGTCAGAGAAAGAGCCAGAAGAGTTCAGAGTTTACATTGTCACCATGAAGTGGTGACAGAGTGATGGCCACTCTGATCCCACATGAACACCCTTTCCTGTTCCTGTTTTCCAGTTTCCCAGTTAACCACATGTTACTCAGAGCGGGGTTGTCCTATGGTTATTTTGCATACAACCTTCCCACAACGTTCTGGGAATGGTGCAGGATAGTGGCTTGGCTTTGGAACATTCTCAGCACTTTTTTAAAAATGTACAAAATAATGTTATTTTCTTGGTATTTCATTACTTTAACAGAATGTTTCCTAAATTCAAAAGGCACTCGCACATCTGAGCAATCATTTTTGCAGGTGCATGGTAACAGTTGAACAAGATGAAGGAGAAAGGAAACCTCACACTGCTCTTAATAGTATCACTGATCTTTAATAAGTTTACACATTGGCCTCAGAGCCTTCGTCGGAGCTTTTGTGAATTTCATAAAATTAGTACCCTTATGTAGACCTAGCGCCACCCACATCCGTTCCACATATTGAAAGGGGTTGGAGGCGAAGGAAAAACAAATAAGTGCTACCAAATATAACAACATGTATTTCATAAATATTCTAATAAAGTGTGTAAATAAGATCTATTAAACACGTCTGTAAAACCACAATGAGGACTTATCAAGTTTTCATTAATCATTGGGTACATCGTACGAAAAACATCAGAGTAATCTTAAATAGGGACATAATTTATGTTCAAATTCACAACATAACATACATAGACATTTCATCATTAAGACCTTTAGGAAATCATCTCCTGAGGGCGAAAATCCACAAATAGTCTCTTTTACTCAGAGTATTATTGATATCACCTCCCCTGTCTGATATCTTAACTTTCTCTACGCCACAAAAAGACATTTCATGCTTTAGGCCATTAAAATATACTGCGACTGGATAATCCCTGTCGTTTCTCCTGATTGAACTTTGATGTTCACTAATTCTCTGTTTGAGAGAAGAGGTTTTACCGACATAGCAGAGCCCACATGGACATGTAATAATGTAAATAACATGGGTGGTGGAACGCGTAATAATGTCATTTATTTGGAACCATTTTCCTGTGTGTGGGTGGCAGAAATATTCACACTTTATCATGTTGTTGCACTGTGCGCATCCTCTGCATTTATAGCTACCATTTGGTAGAGGGCGAAAAAGTGCATGGCTGATTTTCTTTTGGGTCTGGCAGTTGGCATGAACCAATTTATCGCGTAAATTGCGACCTCTCCTATACACAATAAGTGGTGGATTTTTAAATTCAGCCGGCCAAGTTGGGTCCGATGATAAAATATGCCAGTGTTTCTTGACCGCATCTCCCGAGTTGAAAGTATATGTAGTTGTGAACATTACGGAGTGTTCTTTAGCTTTAGTATATGTAGTTGTGAACATTACAGAGTGTTCTTTAGCTTTAGTATATGTAGTTGTGAACATTACAGAGTGTTCTTTAGCTTTAGTATATGTAGTTGTGAACATTACAGAGTGTTCTTTAGTTTTAGTATATGTAGTTGTGAACATTACGGAGTGTTCTTTAGTTTTAGTATATGTAGTTGTGAACATTACATTACATTATTATATTATTATTATTATATATAACATTACGGAGTGTTCTTTAGCTTTAGTATATGTAGTTGTGAAGATTACAGAGTGTTCTTTAGCTTTAGTATATGTAGTTGTGAACATTACAGAGTGTTCTTTAGATTTAGTATATGTAGTTGTGAACATTACAGTGTTCTTTAGATTTAGTATATGTAGTTGTGAACATTACAGAGTGTTCTTTAGCTTTAGTATATGTAGTTGTGAACATTACAGTGTTCTTTAGATTTAGTATATGTAGTTGTGAACATTACAGAGTGTTCTTTAGCTTTAGTATATGAAGTTGTGAACATTACAGAGTGTTCTTTAGCTTTAGTATATGTAGTTGTGAACATTACGGAGTGTTCTTTAGTTTTAGTATATGTAGTTGTGAACATTACAGAGTGTTCTTTAGTTTTAGTATATGTAGTTGTGAACATTACAGAGTGTTCTTTAGCTTTAGTATATGTAGTTGTGAACATTACAGAGTGTTCTTTAGATTTAGTATATGTAGTTGTGAACATTACAGAGTGTTCTTTAGATTTAGTATATGTAGTTGTGAACATTACAGTGTTCTTTAGATTTAGTATATGTAGTTGTGAACATTACAGAGTGTTCTTTAGTTTTAGTATATGTAGTTGTGAACATTACAGAGTGTTCTTTAGATTTAGTATATGTAGTTGTGAACATTACGGAGTGTTCTTTAGCTTTAGTATATGTAGTTGTGAACATTACAGAGTGTTCTTTAGATTTAGTATATGTAGTTGTGAACATTACAGAGTGTTCTTTAGCTTTAGTATATGTAGTTGTGAACATTACAGAGTGTTCTTTAGCTTTAGCAGGTTTTTTTTAAGCAGTTCATCTCGTGTTTTTCCAACAGAATGTTTCCTAAAAGTTCAAACATGGCTATATTCAATTTACATTTTAGGAATGTTCTAGCAATGTTCTCCAACTGGATTGACATTGGGAATGTTCTCAAATCTTTCAGAGAATGTTAAGAAACAACGTTCTTCTTTGGGAATTACAGTACATCAGCATAACATTGTCTACAGGTTTCCTCATGGTTCTATTTAAAGTCATGGTGTCAAATTGATCAGAGAACGTTCAGACATTTTTCATAAAAACCACAAGAAAACTATAGTAATGTTCAAAGAAGGTTCAAAGAATGTTATTTTAAAACATATACATTCTGTTCTTAGCATCAACAAAACTCCGTCTGTCCTCTATCTTGTTAAGTACAGTTGTGGCCAAAAGTTTTGAGAATGACACAATATTCATTTTCACAAAGTCTGCTGCTTCAGTGTCTTTAGATGTTTTTTCTCAGATGTTACTATGGAATAGTGAAGTATAATTACAAGCATTTCATAAGTGTCAAAGGCTTTTATTTACAATTACATGAAGTTGATGCAAAGAGTCAATATTTGCAGTGTTGACCCTCTTTTTCAAGACCTCTGCAATCTGCCCTGGCATGCTGTAAATTAACTTCTGGGCCACATCCTGACTGATGGCAGCCCATTCATACATAATCAATGCTTGGAGTTTGTCAGAATTTGTGGGTTTTGTTTGTCCAATCGCCTCTTGAGGATTGATCACAAGTTCTCAATGGGATTAAGGTCTGGGGAGTTTCCTGGCCATGGACCCAAAATATCTATGTTTTGTTCCCCGAGCCACTTAGTTATCACTTTAGTCTTATGGCAAGGTGATGCATCATGTTGGAAAAGACATTGTTCGTCACCAAACTGTTCCTGGATGGTTGGGAGAAGTTGCTCTCGGAGGATGTGTTGGTACCATTCTTTATTCATTGCTGTGTTCTTAGGAAAAATTGTGAGTGAGCCCACTCCCTTGGCTGAGAAGCAACCCCACACATGAATGGTCTCAGGATGCTTTACTGTTGGCATGACACAGGACTGATGGTAGCGCTCATCTTGTCTTCTCCGGACAAGCTTTTTTTCCGGATGCGCCACAAAATCGGAAAGGGGGTTCATCAGAGAAAATGAGTTTACCCCAGTCCTCAGCAGTCCAATCCCTGTACCTTTTGTAGAATATCAGTCTGTCCCTGATGTTTTTCCTGGAGAGAAGTGGTTTCTTTGCTGCCCTTCGTGACACCAGGCCATCCTCCAAAAGTCTTCGCCTCACTGTGCGTGCAGATGCACTCACACCTGCCTGCTGCCATTCCTGAGCAAGCTCTGTACTGGTGGTGCCCCGATCCCGCAGCTGAATCAACTTTAGGAGACGGTCCTGGTGCTTGCTGGACTTTCTTGGGGACCCTGAAGCCTTCTTCACAACAATTGAACCGTTCTCCTTAAAGTTCTTGATGATCCAATAAATGGTTGATTTAGATGCAATCTTACTGGCAGCAATATCCTTGCCTGTGAAGACCTTTTTGTGCAAAGCAATGATGATGGCATGTGTTTCCTTGCAGGTAACCATGGTTGACAGAGGAAGAACAATAATTCCAAGCACCACCCTCCTTTTGAAGCTTCCAGTCTGTTATTCAAACTCAATCAGCATGACAGAGTGCTCTCCAGCCTTGTCCTCGTCAACACTCACACCTGTGTTAACAAGAGAATCACTGTCATGATGTCAGCTGGTCCTTTTATGGCAGGGCTGAAATGCAGTGGAAATGTTTTTTAGGGATTCAGTTCATTTGCATGGCAAAGAGGGACTTTGCTATTAATTGCAATTCATGTGATCACTCTTCATAACATTCTGGAGTATATGCAAATTGCCATCATACAAACTGAGGCAGCAGACTGACTGTATGTTCAGGAGTGTTGGCTGCGCCCACTAGTTGGCCACACCTGATCTTAACGAGTGCTTGTTTCCTTTGAAATTGGGTCTGTTTGAATAGACTAAAATTAACTGCTTTGTATGAGTTAAAAATAACATCACGTGCAAGCTCCATCCTGGTGGCACAGTGGACTAATTCTATGGATAGAGAACAGGAGATCATAGGTTTGAATCTCACTGACACCATGCCACAAAATAAATATGTTTGCATGATTAATGCCTAAGCTAATTTATTTCCATGGGTCCTATCTGTGCTTGGAGTTCAAAACAGTTAACCTAAGCTAGCACTGTTATTAAAATTCTTATTGAAACATGTTCTCAGAATGTTATTTAATTAATATAAAATAAACTATAATTTCTGTTCTCAGAAAGTTAATACAACCTGCCAGGAAAACTTTAAAGGAACCATAGTAAAAAGTTCTCAGAACCTCCCTGCAACCTAAAGATTAACGTTCCTAAAACAGGCAAAATGTTCACTTCCGTTCTCTGAATGTTTAAAAAACTTTTAGTTTTACCGTTCAGGAAACGTATGGTTTCGTTACCAAAACCAATGGGAAACCAAAAACTTTAGTTCCCACAGCTTCCAAGGAACAAAATGTGCAAGCTTCGTTGGGACTTTATTGTGTGTGTGTGTTTGTATATGTGCGTGCATGCTTGTGTGCATGCGTGCTACTGCAGACAATATCACAATCCCTAACCCCACCCATATCAGACCGATGTCAATCTCTACACCAACATGAGAGCAACCCAATCAAACATCTGCAGAAGGTGATGTCACAAGGACCTGTGACATTAACAGAAAATAACAGTCATCACAAACTAGAGACAAACAAACACACAGATAGAGAGAGGAGCAAAAAAGAGAGAACCAGAGACACAGGCAGGTCCTGCTGTAGCAGAGGACTAGACTGGCTAAGACATTTGAAGGTATAGGCCTACAGCAACTAAACAATGACCCACACAGACACAGGGAAAAAACAACCTTCCAAAATGAAGATGAATGAAATGTAATGAAGTGGTATACTTACCTTTTACTCAGTGCTGAGGTGTGTTGAGTCTGCCCACAGAATATTATGAGAATATGCTATAAGCTGATATTGTTCCTCTTACTCAGAGGATGTTATTGGCTAATACAGTGAGAGAGGGAAGTGTGTGTGTGTGTATGTGTATGTGTGTGTGTGTGAGAGAGAGATATTCATGCCATAAGGCTAGTTCTGTCTCTAGAGTCAACATGCCCAGCAGCTATCACCTTCATTAGCCTGCCTTAACCTGCACTACATTCCACACACACACACACACACACACACACACACACACACACACACACACACACACACACACACACACACACACACACACACACACACACACACACACACACACACACACACACACACACACACACACACACACACACACACAAACCTCCCCTCAGGTTTCTCTAAATCAGGGATGGGCAACTTTGATGGGGTGGGAGCCACAAAAAATCTGAACTCATGGCCGCGGGTCTGTGTACCCACATCCATATCCACACATGCAGTCAGAGATGGCCCTAGCCTTTTGGGGGCCCTAAGTTAGTCTAGCCAATCTAAAAATGTTTAGCTGACATGGGCAAATTGAGTGGCTGTCAGGGACTGACATAATAACAGAAAAACTCCTAATGCACAACCAAATTTAGAAAAAATGCACTTTGTGTATTCTACTATTCTAACTCTCAGCAGTAAATTGGGCAGGGTATTTGGCAGGGTAGCTGGGGTGTCGGCCGCCCGCCACCTTCTGGCTGGCTGGCTGACTGCAACACTGACACAGTGGAGTACTGTCCTTGAGATTTACTTGGTTGCTTCCCAGATATAATTCATTATTTCTATGGAAAAAGACATGTGATACTTGAATAGATTTTGCCAAAAGAAATAAAAGAGTGATATCAGCCAGTGTAGGAAAGCCAAGTAACATTATGTCCAAATCCAACAGAACATGAAGATACTGCCACTTTCTGGACTTAACAGGTACTGCAGTCTTATTGACAAATACTACAGTCGACTCTGTTCTTACGCCCATCTAGTTTAAATATTTGAGATATTTCTTTCAAAGAGACATTGAATCAATATAACTGAGACGAGCAAAAAACCCACTAATACATTGTTTTCTCTACAATCAAGATCTGATACTGTATAGATTGTGTAGGTTACATGTAGAAGAAACAGAATACTATAACATAGTATGTGTTACCAAAGTATTTTGTTAGGCTGCTTTGTGGTTGTTGTTGTTTGTGTTGTCACCACTAGTGTCCCTAATGTGTCTGTTGCCATGTCTCTCTGCTCAGCCATATCACTTCCTATTTGGCTGCCTGTGTGTGTGTGTTTTTGTGTCATGGTGTGGTAGTAGATAGTGGCTCAGAGACCCTGGACTGTTTTAGTGTGGGGAGAGTTTGTTATGCAAAGCGTAATATGCTGGCACCTGGCAGGCATGACAAGTGTGTGTGTGTGTGTGTGTGTGTGTGTGTGTGTGTGTGTGTGTGTGTGTGTGTGTGTGTGTGTGTGTGTGTGTTAGTGGCTGACTGTCTCAGGGTGCAGTCCTGTGGTAATAGTAAGGGCTAGATTAGGGACAGGGCTAGGGAAAGAGTAAACTGTGTATATTACAACATATCATCTTTGTTTATTGTGTGGGTCACAGAAGGATACCAAGAAGAGGTTTTGGTGTTGGATCACTCACATTCCTAGACTGACTGACAGTCACAGAGAAGTTTGGGAAGCAGAACCACTGCTCTTCTCAATTCACTTCACCACTGCTGCTGTCTACTGTGACCACCAGAGGGGGCTGTATACATGTGTAAGTTACCAACCTTAGACTGAATAGGAGACTCCTCAATGTGGGAGTTAGCCAAGTACAGTAAGTGCTAATGTAACAATTTGAGGTCCTGAGCGCTCTGGAGCAGGTTTTCATCAAGGATCTCTGTGTACTTTTCTCCGTTCATCTTTCCCTTGATCCTGACTAGTCTCCCAGTCCCTGCCGCTGAAAAACATCCCCACAGCATGATGCTGCCACCACCATGCGTCACTGTAGGGATGGTGCCTGGTTTCCTCCAGATGTGACACTTGGCATTTAAGCCAAAGAGTTCAATCTTGGTTTCATCAGACCAGAGATTCTTATTTATCATGGTCTGATAGTCCTTAAAGTCCTTTAGCCGTTTGGCAAACTCCAAGCAAACTCCAACACTCCTGTCATGTGCTTTTTACTGAGAAGTGGCTTCCATCTGGCCACTCTACCATAAAGGCCTGATTGGAAGAGTGCTGCAGAGATGGTTGTCTTTCTGGAAGGTTCTGGAAGGTTCTCCCATCTCCACAGATCTGGAGCTCTGTCAAGTTTGGGGACAACTCCCTGACCAAGGACCTTTCCCCCCGATTTCTCAGTTAGGCCGGGCGACCAGCTCTAGGAAGCGTCTTGGTGGTTCCAAACTTCTTTCATTTAAGAATGATGGAGGCCACTGTGTTCTTGGGGACCTTCAATGCTGCAGACATTTTTTGGTACCCTTCCCAAGATCTGTGCCTAGACACAATCCTGTCTCAGAGCTCTATGGACTCTTCCTTCGACCTCATTGCTTGGTTTTTGCTCTGACATGCACTGTCAACTGTGGGACGTTATATAGAGGTGTGTGCCTTTCCAAATCCTGTTCATTTAATTGAATTTATCACAGGTGGACATCTCAAGGATGATCAATGGACACAGGATGCACCTGAGCTCAATTTTCGAGTCTCATAGCAAAGGGTCTGAATACTTATGTAAATAAGGTATTTCTGTTTTGTATTTTTTTTATGCTGTGTTCTGCTTTGTCATTATGGGGTATTGTATGTAGATTGATGAGGATTTTTTTATTGAATCCATTTTAGAATAAGGCTGTAATGTAACAAAATGTGGAAAAGGGGAAGGGGTCTGAATACTTTCCGAATGCAATGTAAGTGCTTGGATTTTTTCAACTTTGGAGAATCTCTCGTAAAATGGGTAAAATGTACATACAACAATCTTCTATGACAAAAAATAAATAACAGTTACTTCTCTTTGAATTGCCAAGAGGTGTAAAACAAGGTTGTTCTTTGTCACCATACCTATTTAATATGGCCATTGAACTGTTAGCTTTAAAATCAGATCAACAATAACTTTATGGGGCTAAAAAGGAATGGATTAGAGACAAAAGTATCAATGTACACCAATGATTAAAGCATTCTCTTGAGACCTCAATCTTCATCCTTGAAGAGCCTTATTGAAGACCTGGATAATGGTCCAGTTTCTCTGGACTAAAACTCAACTATGATAAGTATACTATATTATGGATTGGGTCTCCAATAGATACAGTGGGGCAAAAATACTTTTTTGCCCCACTGTACAAGCTTAAAATTTCGATGTGGTCTCCCAATTAAATGGGCGGATGGTGAAGTTGATGTGCTTGGTGTTAGGGGTGCTGCCAGGGATTTTGGGCCCCATGAAAAGATATCACATTGGGCCCCACCACCACCACAGGCCACACCAACCCTGCGTTAACATCCTGAGAATCAAGATGTTAACTTATATTTACTGATTGCTGTAACCACACACCTCCAGAACCCAATCAAAGCCTTAAATAACTCTACCTTTGCAGGCTTGCAACTCTCTTGTAGTCCAAAATTTACTGTGCGATATTTACTGACACTGAGCTGTGAAAATATAACACTGTGCAGACATGCATGCAACATTCTGCATACAGTGGAATTCACTATTTGATGCAAGACTGATGCCCTCTATAAGAAATGTGCTAAAGGCCATCTTTTACAGTCTAAATGTCATTTGAATGGTAAAATACTTGAATCTTAACATTAAAATAAATATAATTTAAATATACATTAACCATTAACGGTCACAGGGAGTGTGAAAAATATACGTAAAGAAATGCACACTTCTACAGAAATGCTTTGCAGCTGCATCTTACAAATTGCATTCAGGAGACCAAGAGGGGACAAGTTAGGGGGGGAAGTGTCAGCATATACAGTGTTCAGGTGTCAGGAGACCAAGAGGGAACAAGTGGCAGCATATACAGTGTTCAGGTGTCAGGAGACCAAGAGGGAACAAGTGGCAGCATATACAGTGTTCAGGTGTCAGGAGACAAAGAGGGGACAAGTGGCAGCATATACAGTGTTCAGGTGTCAGGAGACCAAGAGGGGACAAGTGGCAGCATATACAGTGTTCAGGTGTCAGGAGACCAAGAGGGGACAAGTGGCAGCATATACAGTGTTCAGGTGTCAGGAGACCAAGAGGGAACAAGTGGCAGCATATACAGTGTTCAGGTGTCAGGAGACCAAGAGGGAACAAGTGGCAGCATATACAGTGTTCAGGTGTCAGGAGACCAAGAGGGAACAAGTGGCAGCATATACAGTGTTCAGGTGTCAGGAGACCAAGAGGGGACAAGTGGCAGCATATACAGTGTTCAGGTGTCAGGAGACCAAGAGGGAACAAGTGGCAGCATATACAGTGTTCAGGTGTCAGGAGACCAAGAGGGAGGGACAAGTTAGGGGGAAGTGTCAGCATATACAGTGTTCAGGTGTCAGGAGACAAGAGGGGACAAGTTAGGGGGAAGTGGCAGCATTTACAGTGGTTCAGGTGTCAGGAGACCAAGAGGGAACAAGTGGCAGCATATACAGTGTTCAGGTGTCAGGAGACCAAGAGGGAACAAGTGGCAGCATATACAGTGTTCAGGTGTCAGGAGACCAAGAGGGGACAAGTGTAGGTGTCAGGAGACCAAGTGTCAGCATATACAGTGTTCAGGTGTCAGGAGACCAAGAGGGAACAAGTGGCAGGACAGTGTTCAAGTTAGGGGGAAGTGGCAGCATATACAGTGTTCAGGTGTCAGGAGACCAAGAGGGGACAAGTTAGGGGGGGGAAGTGGCAGCATATACAGTGTTCAGGTGTCAGGAGACCAAGAGGGGACAAGTTAGGGGGGAAAGTGGCAGCATATACAGTGTTCAGGTGTCAGGAGACCAAGAGGGAACAAGTGGCAGCATATACAGTGTTCAGGTGTCAGGAGACCAAGAGGGGACAAGTGGCAGCATATACAGTGTTCAGGTGTCAGGAGACCAAGAGGGGACAAGTGGCAGCATATACAGTGTTCAGGTGTCAGGAGACCAAGAGGGGACAAGTGGCAGCATATACAGTGTTCAGGTGTCAGGAGACCAAGAGGGAACAAGTGGCAGCATATACAGTGTTCAGGTGTCAGGAGACCAAGAGGGGACAAGTGGCAGCATATACAGTGTTCAGGTGTCAGGAGACCAAGAGGGAACAAGTTAGGGGGGGAAGTGTCAGCATATACAGTGTTCAGGTGTCAGGAGACCAAGAGGGGACAAGTGGCAGCATATACAGTGTTCAGGTGTCAGGAGACCAAGAGGGGACAAGTGGCAGCATATACAGTGGTTCAGGTGTCAGGAGACCAAGAGGGGACAAGTGGCAGCATATACAGTGTTCAGGTGTCAGGAGACCAAGAGGGGACAAGTGGCAGCATATACAGTGTTCAGGTGTCAGGAGACCAAGAGGGAACAAGTTAGGGGGGGAAGTGTCAGCATATACAGTGTTCAGGTGTCAGGAGACCAAGAGGGGACAAGTGGCAGCATATACAGTGTTCAGGTGTCAGGAGACCAAGAGGGGACAATGTTAGGGGGGAAGTGGCAGCATTTACAGTGTTCAGGTGTCAGGAGACCAAGAGGGGACAAGTTAGGGGGGAAGTGGCAGCATATACAGTGTTCAGGTGTCAGGAGACCAAGAGGGAACAAGTGGCAGCATTTACAGTGGTTCAGGTGTCAGGAGACCAAGAGGGAACAAGTGGCAGAATATACAGTGTTCAGGTGTCAGGAGACCAAGAGGGGACAAGTGGCAGAATATACAGTGTTCAGGTGTCAGGAGACCAAGAGGGGACAAGTGGCAGCATATACAGTGTTCAGGTGTCAGGAGACCAAGAGGGGACAAGTTAGGGGGGAAGTGGCAGCATATACAGTGTTCAGGTGTCAGGAGACCAAGAGGGAACAAGTGGCAGCATTTACAGTGGTTCAGGTGTCAGGAGACCAAGAGGGAACAAGTGGCAGAATATACAGTGTTCAGGTGTCAGGAGACCAAGAGGGGACAAGTGGCAGAATATACAGTGTTCAGGTGTCAGGAGACCAAGAGGGGACAAGTGGCAGCATATACAGTGTTCAGGTGTCAGGAGACCAAGAGGGAACAAGTGGCAGCATATACAGTGTTCAGGTGTCAGGAGACCAAGAGGGGACAAGTTAGGGGGGAAGTGGCAGCATTTACAGTGGTTCAGGTGTCAGGAGACCAAGAGGGAACAAGTGGCAGCATATACAGTGTTCAGGTGTCAGGAGACCAAGAGGGAACAAGTGGCAGCATATACAGTGTTCAGGTGTCAGGAGACCAAGAGGGGACAAGTTAGGGGGGGAAGTGTCAGCATTTACAGTGGTTCAGGTGTCAGGAGACCAAGAGGGAACAAGTGGCAGCATATACAGTGTTCAGGTGTCAGGAGACCAAGAGGGGACAAGTGGCAGCATATACAGTGTTCAGGTGTCAGGAGACCAAGAGGGGACAAGTTAGGGGGAAGTGGTGTCAGGAGACCAAGAGGGAACAAGTGGCAGCATATACAGTGTTCAGGTGTCAGGAGACAAAGAGGGGACAAGTGGCAGCATATACAGTGTTCAGGTGTCAGGAGACCAAGAGGGAACAAGTGGCAGCATATACAGTGTTCAGGTGTCAGGAGACCAAGAGGGGACAAGTGTGTTCAGGTGTCAGGAGACCAAGAGGGGACAAGTGGCAGCATATACAGTGTTCAGGTGTCAGGAGACCAAGAGGGGACAAGTGGCAGCATATACAGTGTTCAGGTGTCAGGAGACCAAGTGGCAGCATATACAGTGTTCAGGTGTCAGGAGACCAAGAGGGAACAAGTGGCAGCATATACAGTGTTCAGGTGTCAGGAGACCAAGAGGGGACAAGTGGCAGCATATACAGTGTTCAGGTGTCAGGAGACCAAGAGGGGACAAGTTAGGGGGAAGTGTCAGCATATACAGTGTTCAGGTGTCAGGAGACCAAGAGGGGACAAGGGGACAAGTTCAGGGACCAAGAGGGGACAAGTGAAGTGTCAGCATATACAGTGGTTCAGGTGTCAGGAGACCAAGAGGGGACAAGTGGCAGCATATACAGTGTTCAGGTGTCAGGAGACAAAGAGGGGACAAGTGGCAGCATATACAGTGTTCAGGTGTCAGGAGACCAAGAGGGGACAAGTTAGGGGGGGAAGTGTCAGCATATACAGTGTTCAGGTGTCAGGAGACCAAGAGGGGACAAGTGGCAGCATATACAGTGTTCAGGTGTCAGGAGACCAAGAGGGGACAAGTGGCAGCATATACAGTGTTCAGGTGTCAGGAGACCAAGAGGGGACAAGTGGCAGCATATACAGTGTTCAGGTGTCAGGAGACCAAGAGGGAACAAGTTAGGGGGGGAAGTGTCAGCATATACAGTGTTCAGGTGTCAGGAGACCAAGAGGGGACAAGTTAGGGGGGGAAGTGTCAGCATATACAGTGTTCAGGTGTCAGGAGACCAAGAGGGGACAAGTTAGGGGGGGAAGTGGCAGCATATACAGTGGTTCAGGTGTCAGGAGACCAAGAGGGAACAAGTGGCAGCATATACAGTGGTTCAGGTGTCAGGAGACCAAGAGGGGACAAGTGGCAGCATATACAGTGTTCAGGTGTCAGGAGACCAAGAGGGAACAAGTGGCAGCATATACAGTGTTCAGGTGTCAGGAGACCAAGAGGGGACAAGTTAGGGGGGAAAGTGGCAGTGGTGTGGAACCTAATGTCCAAGCCACTTATGATGTTGTCCATAGCAGTAAAAAACACGGTCTCATCATGGAATCTCTTATTTTTCTTCTAAATTTCTTCTAAGTATTGTTGTCCGTTAGTTTACAATCAGGGGAGGGATGGTACACTCTTTCAAAAAAGGGTTCCAAAAGGGATCTGCGGCTGTCCCCATAGGAGAACCCTTTTTGATTCCAGGTAGAACTATTTTAGGTGCAATGTAGATCCCTCTGTGGAAAGGGTTCTATATGGAACACAAAAGGGTTTTACCTGGAACCAAAGGGGGTTCTTCAATGGCGTTCTGCTATGGGGACAGGAAGAAAAACCAAGGTATTAAAAAATGTGTAAATATATAAATATGTGTGACAGCTACATAATTTATCTGACTGACAGTAGCTCTGATGTCCAATGTTCCCACTGAGCTCATTCCTGCTCAGGGTGGAGTGGAGCAGAGAGAGAACTGTGATGTCCAATGTTCCCACTGAGCTCATTCCTGCTCAGGGTGGAGCAGAGAGAGAGAGAACTGTGATGTCCAATGTTCCCACTGAGCTCATTCCTGCTCAGGGTGGAGTGGAGCAGAGAGAGAACTGTGATGTCCAATGTTCCCACTGAGCTCATTCCTGCTCAGGGTGGAGCAGAGAGAGAGAGAACTGTGATGTCCAATGTTCCCACTGAGCTCATTCCTGCTCAGGGTGGAGTGGAGCAGAGAGAGAACTGTGATGTCCAATGTTCCCACTGAGCTCATTCCTGCTCAGGGTGGAGCAGAGAGAGAGAGAACTGTGATGTCCAATGTTCCCACTGAGCTCATTCCTGCTCAGGGTGGAGTGGAGCAGAGAGAGAACTGTGATGTCCAATGTTCCCACTGAGCTCATTCCTGCTCAGGGTGGAGCAGAGAGAGAGAGAACTGTGATGTCCAATGTTCCCACTGAGCTCATTCCTGCTCAGGGTGGAGCAGAGAGAGAGAGAACTGTGATGTCCAATGTTCCCACTGAGCTCATTCCTGCTCAGGGTGGAGTGGAGCAGAGAGAGAGAGAACTGTGATGTCCAATGTTCCCACTGAGCTCATTCCTGCTCAGGGTGGAGCAGAGAGAGAGAGATGTAGAAAGAGAGAGACTCAGGAGACTAGAAGGACATCCGCTCTCCACATCATGACCTTTCAATTCAATTCAAAGAGCTTTATTGGCATGGGAAACATATATTTGCATTGCCAAAACAACTTCTCTCTGCGTCTCAGCCATGACAAAGACCCCTCTCTCTTTCCCTCCCTCCCTCCCTCCCTCCCTCCCTCCCTCCACCCACCAACCCCATTCCCTCTCCTTTTCCCCAACTGTAAACAACTCAGGAAAGGAAGTTATACAAGCAAAGTGTGTGTGTGTTTGTGACATTTTTACTTTTGACTAATTTATCAGACGCTCTTATCCAGAGCGACGTACAGTAGTGAGTGGACACATTTGAGTACATTTTTGTACTGGTCGGGGGAATGTGCCCCAGTGAACATGATAAAACAGTTTCCTTCCTGACAGGAGCAGAGATCCCTGCATCTAAATAAAGTAACACACACACACACACACACACACACACACACACACACACACACACACACACACACACACACACACACACACACACACACACACACACACACACACACACACACACACACACACACACACACAGGGGGTAATTAACAGGCAGGAAGCGGATCTGCTGAAAAATGTCTCAGGGGGTCGAATGGAACTGCGGTAACGACTAACAACTAAGGACTGATGGAGAGAGATAGCGTCATCACATTCACTGCGCCAGACCTGAACAGTATGGATATGCAGCTCCTAGCCAGTACTGTATGTTATTTGAAACTGGGTAGTTAGAGCCATGAATGCTGATTGGTTGAAATCTGTGGTATATCAGACAATACACCATGGGTATTAAGCAAAATTACTTATTTACTGTTCTAATTTCATTGGTAATCAGTTTATAATAGTAATAAGGCACCTCTGGATTGGTTGCGTTGTGCCTAAGAACAGGGCTTAGCAGTGGCATATTGGCCTGCACCACAACACCTTGGAACATTTTGCATAAAAGACTGAGTTTTTTACTTTTACTGTTGAAAAGCGATATCCTAAGTACAAATACAGTAAAGTACAAACACTAAAGGGTAAAAAAAACACAACGGCAAACTTCAAGGAGTAGGGCATTCAAGGAGTAGGGCATTCAAAGAGTAGGGCATTCAAGGAGTAGGGCATTCAAGGAGTTGGTCTGATGGGAATCTGATGTCGTCAGTCAGGGTTGCTTGAGGAATTACAATAGAGGAGCAACAGAGAACAAAAGAGGAAAGGTGCAGTAATATCTAACAAGTAATATCTAACAATACACACAAATCTAAGTGAAGGAATGGAGAATATATAAATATATGGACGAGCAATGTCAGAGCGGCATAGACTAAGATACAGTAGAATAGAATACAGTATATACATATGAGATTAAAGTGGCCAGTGATTTCAAGTCTATGTATATAGGGCAGCAGCCTCTAAGGAAATGGTGAAGGTTATTTAACAGTCTGATGGACTTGAAATAGAAGCTGTTTTTCAGTCTTTTGGTCCCATCTTGATGCACCTGTACTGACCACGCCTTCTGGATGATAGAGGGGTCAACAGGCAGTGGCTCGGGTGGTTGTTGTCCTTCATTGTCTTTTTGACCTTTCTGTGATATCGGGTGCTGTAGGTGTCCTGGAGGGCAGGTATTTTGCCCCCGGTGATGCGTTGGCCAGACCGCACTACCCTCTGAAGAGCCCTGCAGTTGCGGGAGGTGCAGTTGCCGTACCAGGCGGTGATACAGCCCGATAGGATGCTCTCAATTGTGCATCTGTAAAAGTTTGTGAGGGTTTTAGGGGCCAGGTCTCCTGAGATTGAAGAGGTGCTGTTGCACCTTCTTCACCACACTGTCTGTGTGGACCATTTCAGTTTGTCAGTGATGTGTACGCCGAGGAACTTGAAGATTTACACCTTCTCCACTGCGGTCCCATCGATGTGGATAGGGGGGGGCTGCTCCCTCTGCTGTTTCCTGAAGTCCACGATCAGCTCCTTTGTTTTGTTGATGTTGAAAGAGAGGTTATTTTCCTGGTACCACTCTCCCAGGGCCCTCACCTCCTCCCTGCAGGCTGTCTCGTCACTGTTGATAATCAAGCCTACTACTGTTGTGTCATCAGCAAACATGATGATTGAGTTGGAGGCGTGCATGGCCATGCAGTCATGTGTGAACAGGGAGTACAGGAGGCAGCTGAGAATGCACTCCTGTGGGGCCCCAGTGTTGAGGATCAGCGAAGTGGAGGTGTCCTTCACCACCTGGGGGCGGCCCGTCAGGAAGTCCAGAACCCAGTTGCACAGGGCGGGGTTCAGAACCAGGGCCTCCAGCTTAATGATGAGCTTGGAGGGTACTATGGTGTTGAATGCTGAGCTGTAGTCAATGAACAGCATTCTTACATAGGTATTCCTCTTGTCCAGATGGGATAGGGCAGTGTGATGGCGATTGCATCGTCTGTGGATCTGTTGGTGCGGTAAGCAAGGGTGTCAGGTAAGATAGAGGTGATATGATCCTTGACTAGTCTCTCAAAGCACTTCATGATGACAAATACCTTTGCTTTGGGTACAGGAACAATGGTGGCCAATTTGAAGCATGTGTGGACAGCAGACTGGGATAGGGAGAGATTGAATATGTGCGTAAACACTGCAGCCAGCTGGTCTGTGCATGCTCTGAGGACGTGGCTAGGGATGCCGTCTGGGCAGGCAGCCTTGCGAGGGTTAACACGCTTCAATGTCTTACTCACGTCGGTCATGGAGAAGGAGAGTCCACAGGTCCTTGGTAGCGGGCTACGTCGGTGGCACTGTGTTATCCTCAAAGCGGGCGAAGAAGGTGTTTAGCTTGTCCGGAGCAAGACGTCGATGTCTGCGACATGGCTGGTTTTCCTTAATTGTCTGTAGACCCTGCTACATACGTCTCATATCTGAGCTGTTGAATTGCGACTCCACTTTGTGTCTATACTGATCTTTTTCCTGTTTGATTGCCTTACGGAGGGAATAACTACACTGTTTGTATTCGGCCATATTCCCAATGACCTTGCCATGGTTAAATGCCATGGTTCATGCTTTCAGTTTTGTGTGAATGCTGCCATCTATCCACATTTCTGGTTAGGGTAGGTTTTAATAGACACAGTGGGTACAACATCCTATATACTTCCTGATAAACTCAGTCACCGTATCAGTGTATTCGTCAATGTTATTCTCTGAGGCTACCCGGAACATAACCCAGTCTGTGTGATCAAAACAATCTTGAAGCGTGGATTCAGATTGGTCAGACCAGCGTTGGATAGTCCTTAGCACGGGTACTTCCTGTTTGAGTTTCTGCCTATAGGAACGGAAGAGCAAAATGGAGTCGTGATCAGATTTCCCGAAGGAAGTTGGAGTAGCAGTGGTCGAGTGTTTTAGCAGCGCCAGTACTATAGTCGATATAGATAGAACTTATTTTTCCTCAATTTGCTTTGTTAAAATTTCCAATTACAATAAATGCGGCCTCAGGACATGTTGTTTCCAGTTTGCATAAAGTCCAGTGAAGTTATTTGAGCGTCGTGGTATCGGCTTGAGGGGTAATAAAATCGCCCGTGACTATAACCGAAGAGAATTCTCTTGGGAGGTAATATGATTGGCATTTGATTGTGAGGTATTCTAGGTTGGGTCAACAAAAGAACTTGAGTTCCTGTATGTTATCGCAATCACACCATGAGTAGTTAATCATGAAACATACACCCCCGCCATTCTTCCCGGAGAGGTATTTATTCCAGTCTGCTCAATAAACTGAGAACCCAACTGGCTGTACGGACCCAGACAGTACATACCGAGAGAGCCATGTTTCCGTCAAACACAGTATGTTACAATCCCGGATGTTTCTCTGGAAGGAAATCATCGCCATGATCTTGTCAACTTTATTATCCAAAGACTGAACATTAGCCAGTAATATACTCGGAAGTGGTGGGTGGTGTGCACGCCTCCTGAGTCGGACTAGAAGTCCACTCCAACTACTTCTTCTCCGCCGGTGTTGTTTTGGATCAGCTTCTGGAATCAATACAATTGCCCTGGGGGGTACGAACAAAGGATCCAATTCAGGAAAGTCGTATTCCTGATCGTAATTCTGGTAATGCTGGTGAGTTACTGCCACTCTGCTGTCCAAAAGTTCTTCCCAGCTGTATGTAATAACACAAAAAAATTCCTGGGCTAATAATGTAAGAAATAACACATAAAAAAAATACTGCAAAGTTGCCTAGGGGCTAGAAGCAGAACTGCCCTCTCTATCTGTGCCTTAACAGAACAGTATTTTTCTAAAATGTTTAATGAGTTGGAGAACACATTGGGAGGGATCTTAGACCATTGCTCCATACAGAATCCTTCCAGATCCTTGATCTCCTTCATCTGTGTCACGCCCTGATCTGTTTCCCCCGGTTCTTGTGATTGTCTCCACCCCCTTCAGGTGTCGCTTATTTTCCCCACTGTATTTCTCCCTGTGTTGCCTGTCTCTCTGTGCCAGTTCATCTTGTATGTTTAGTCAAGTCAACCAGCGTGTTTTCCCATACTCCTTTTGCTATTCTCTTTTTGATAGTCCTCCCGGTTTTGACCCCTGCCTGACTCTGGACTACTTTCCCGCCTGCCTGATCATCCTGCCTGCCCTGAGCTTGATTCTGCCTGCCCTTCGGTACTTTTTGGACTCTGAACTGGTTTTGACCCTTTTGCCTGTCCAGGACCATTCTCTTTACCCTATTGGATTAATAAATATTGTAAGACTCCAAACATCTGCCTCCTGTGTCTGCATCTGGGTCTCGCCTTATGTCATGATAATCTGTGCTTATGAACTGCCCTCTTCAATTCAAAGTATAGTTTTTAATGGGTTTCAAGTCCAGAGAGAGAGATGGCCATTGCAAAATGTTGATTGTGGAAAATGAACCATTTCTTTGTGGATATTGATGTGTGCTTGGGGTTATTGTCTTGCTGGAAGATCCACTTACGGCCAAGTTTCAGCCTCCTTGCAGAGGCAACCAGGTTAATGGCTAAAATGTTCTGGTACTATGTAAAGTTCATGATGCCATTGACCTTAACAAGGGCCCCAGTTCCAGTGGATGCAAAATAGCCCCATAACATCAAAGATCCACCACCTTATTTTACAGTAGGTATGAGGTTCTTTTCTGCTCATGCATTCTCATTTAAAACCAAACCCACCACTGGTGTGCGAGGCGATAGAGCTCTATTTTCATGTCATCCAACAAAAGTACAAATAAAAGAGAGCCACACACTCTAGGAGCTCAGATGCAAAAATGTAATAGCAACGTTTCGACAGCCAAGCTGTCTTCATCAGGGTATAACAAACATCGGCACATCCTAAAATCCGATGATAGTCTCGGTAATGTGTTTTCGGACCTTCCCTTGGTCGTATTCTCGCAGGGCAGAAATCTCTGAGACCAATTGGTATACTCTGATTTACCACCCCAAGATATTCCTGAACAACGTCTATTTGCGCCCCTACTGGATGGAAACTACAAGTGTAATGGCTGTGCTCAATGCAATGGCACTTATAAATGTAGATCGTTCAAACACCCACAAACAGGGAAACAGATCCCAATAAAAGTTGTTATTACGTGCTCCACTAAGGCAGTTATTTATCTTATGACTTGTCCTTGTGGTAAAAATTATGTAGGTAAAACAAAGCGCGAATTAAAAGTACGTATCTCAGAGCATCGTAGCACCATTAGGTGTAAAAACTTTACTTATCCAGTTGCGGCCCACTTCTTGGGAGGCAGGCCACTGGATTTCGTCTCTGCGTTACATTGGCATCGAACATGTCACCCTCCCTAGGAGAGGGGGTGACCTTGATAATTTATTGTTAAAACGAGAGGCTGCCTGGATCTTTAATTTAAAGACCCTTGCGCCCTTCGGTCTAAACGTAGACTTTGATCTGAAGCCATTCTTGTGATTATTGTGACTTTGCCATTGTAATTGTTTGTAAACTTGTGTAGTTAAATGAATCTATGATCGTATGCTATCCATTTGTTGTTTGTATGCTGTTCTTTGTATGACATTTTAATATTTGATTATTAACCAATGATATTAGGCCACTCTTGGCCATGATTACGGACACCTGTGTCTTTTGACACTATATAAACGAGTCATCCCGCAGTGCTTCTGATTATACCCTGATGAAGACAGCTTGGCTGTCGAAACGTTGGTATTACATTTTTGCATCTGAGCTCCTAGAGTGTGCGGCTCTCTTTATTTTTATTTTCAAGTTTCTACTCCGCTAGCCAGCACCTCGTCTTAATAGAGGTGCGTTTCTTTTTCTTCTAGATCCAACAAAAGTAAACACCTGGAGTTGGCTAGACGGCATAAGCATATGGATTGGAACCGGTGATTTGGTCAGATGACATGAAAATGGACCTCTTTGGCCATGTACACCAGTGGTGGGTTTGGTGCAACAAAGCAAACATTGGTGTCATATGAAGCTTTACGGCTTGCTCTGTTATACAAGCATTTTGATTTCAATTATTTTTTTACATTAATTTATTGAAAATATTACATTTTAGATACAATTTATACAGTGAGCGCCAAGAATATCGGAACATGTATATTTGACATTTGTATCTAAAAGCATAATATCATACATCACCAAAAATGCTAACCCCAGTTATTGTAATGGTGAGAGGTTAGCATGTCCAAAGTGCTGGGGTACAGAGCCAAAACAACAAAAATGTGTACCAAGACAGTACAGCAACACTTTGGTTTTGAAATGAGATCATTTGAGGGTATTTTCATCCATATCGGGTGAACAGTTTCGAAATTACAACACTTTTTGTACATAGTTTTAGGGGACCAAAAGTTTTTGGACAAATTCACTTATGTGTAGTAAAGTAGTCAAACACTTCGTATTTAGTCCCATATTCTTAGCACACACTGATGACATCAAGCCCATGACCCTACAAACTTGTTGGATGCATTTGCTGTTTGTTTTGGTTGTGGTTCAGATTATTTTGTGCCCAATAGAAATGAATGGTAAATAATGTATTGTGTCATGTTGGAGTCCCTTTTATTGTAAATAACAATAGAATATGTTTCTAAACACTTCTACATTAATGTGGATGCTACCATGATTACGGATAATCCTGAATGAATTGTGAATAATGATGAGTAAGAAAGTTACAGACACACAAACATCATACTCACAAGACATGCTAATCTCCCACCCTTACAATAACAGGGGAGGTTAGCATTTTTGGCGAGGTATAATATTATGCTTTTAGATACAAAAGTAAAATATACACTGAGTGTATAAAACATTAGGAACACCTTCCTAATATTGAGTTGCACCTCTTTTGCCTTCAGAACAGCCTCAATTCATCAGGGCATTGACTCTACAAGGTGGCAAACATTCCACAGGGATGCTGACCCATGTTGACTCTAATGCTTCCCCACAGTAGCTTCAAGTTGTCTGGATGTCCTTTGGGTGGCGGACCATTTTTGATACACATGGGAAACTGTTGAGCGTGAAAAACCCAGCAGCATTGCAGTTCAGGACACACTCAAACGGGAGCCCCTGGCACCTACTACCACACCCCGTTCAAAGGCACTTAATTATTTTGTCTCCCTTTCACCCTCTGAATGGCACATATACACAATCAATGTCTCAACTATCTCAAGGCTTAAAAATCCTTCTTTAATGTTTAACCTGTCTCCCTTCATCTACACTGATTGACGTGGATTTAACAGGTGACATCGATAAGGGATCATGGCTTTTGCCGAGTTCAAAGCAACTGGGAGCTCGGATCTCCGAACTTGAAAATCTCAGACTCCCGACTAGAGTGTGTGCAAAACAACTGGGAACTCTGAAAAAAAACTAGTTCAGACTAGGAAAAATCCATTTGAACAGTCATCCAATTTGGAATTCCAACTTGGGAACTCTGGCCTCTTTCTAGAGCTCTGACTTTCCGACCTGAAGATCACCGTTGTCATAATTTGACCTTGTATTTTTCAGAGTTCCCAGTTGTTTTGAAAGTGGCATTTCACCTAGATTCACCTTGTCTGCGTATGTCATGGAAAGAGCAGGTGCTCCTAATGTTTTGTACACATGGTCTTTTTTTGTCTAGGTTTTGTGAGGAATCACAAACACAGACGGTATAGCACTGTTGTCCCGTAGTGACCACAACAAGGTTTCAGATGGTCACAAGCTGTACTTTCATCAAGTTTGCATCAAGTAGGTCAAAACCTGTAAAGTAGGCCTACAACTGTACAGTCTAATTCAGGCTTTAAATCTCAGCAGTACTGCAGAGCAGCAAACAAAGACAACTTTTGCTCATATCTCATTGTGAATAGGCCTAACCAGAGTGATCATCACTGCCCCAGCTGTTCAGTAGCCTAATACAATATAACTCAAGTAGGCCATAAAGTGATTGTTAGATTGTTACAGTAGTGATCATACCTGACTGGTCTAATGTAAATCAAGTATGGATAGATGATAGTTAAGAACCGCATCAACTCATCTGTGCACAACTACACCCCGAAGACAGACAGCGCTGTGCATGATCATTGAATGCAACAGGCTGCAGCTTTGTTTGTCCTGAGTCAACACACAGATTACCAACACTTTTAAAAAGCACATTTGGCCGATCATAACACGTGTTTTCTTTTCGGTACTCACCCGTTGCCATTGGTCATTTCTTCGGCCACCCCCAACATCTTCTTGGCTGCAGGGGTATTTCGTCTCCAACGGCACTTTCTTTCCAGATGTTTGGGGCTGGAGTGGATGTATTTTTTTTGTATAGGCTATTGTTTACAGGCGATACTTTCTTAGTAATGGCGAATGAGCCTCGCCTATTTCTTTGTCGCTGTGTCTGGCTACTGCGTTAAAATGTAATTTAATCGGACTTAGACCCGCCCTCTAAAACTCTGATTCATGTAGGACCACGATAGCCTACAGTAGACTCGTATTTACTGTAAATACCAGCTGCATCTATGGACAGCAGGTTAAATATAAAACTTCAACATTAAACCTCATGCACTAGCTAAATGTTATTATTATATTACGCTGTGCATTTCCAACATATTTCCTCGCTAAACATGGACGGATGTTTGCGGAAATCTACCCGAGCAGCACCGATTTCCCACAGTGAAAAATGTGTAATATTAGCAAAACTATTACACATAAATGTGAGCTCTAAATCATATAGCCTACTTCTTACATGCTATTGGAGAAAATAACTGGGCGCAGTAGGGTGCTGCTCGAAAATGTTGCAGTCTACTGTAGACTATTTGATGTATTAACATTAGTTCAAATTAACAAAACGAGATTTAACCATAAGAATGTAAACTTTAAAAATACCTACTAGTGCTCAGTGTGCTTAGGTCATGTAATTGGAACATACAGTATATTTCCTTAAAAGGCTATATTTCCCGAATAAGACGATAGGAAAACATCTGGAGGACCTGTCAACGCTGTAGGCTCTCCAGACCCGTGGACTGAATAGGTTAAGTTGGGGGGAAACGCCTCCCTTAATGAACATGTCTATTTTCAGACACAAAAAAAAAGTATACGCTTGGTAAGATTTAGATATGTGCGTACTGGCCATCCTTAAGCAAGTGGCAGAATTAATAGTTTATGTGTGTTATTTGATAAAAACAGAAACTTTGAAAGGGGGCATTTGTCCCCTGAAGATTAGTGTGTTAAAATACATTTTATCTGGAGTAATTAACTCTTAAAAGCTAAATGCATCATACTTGCTGTATTTCTGTATTTGGAAAGTTATATATCTTGAAAACTTGATGGCTGACATGCTAAACATCTGGGAACTATATCAACAATGGACTAATGAAACAAATTTGACCTTAAAGGCCCAGTGCAGTTAAAAGCGTAATTTTCCAGTGTTTTATATACACCCAATGTACAGTTTATTAGGTACACCCATCTAGTAACAGGTTGGACCCCCCTTTGCCTCCAGAACAACTACCGATACGCTGTGGAATACAAACGTTGCTCAATTAGTATCAAGGGACCTAACTTGTGCCAGGAAAACGTTTCCCACACCACTACACTACCGCCATCAGCCTGTTCCGTTGACACCAGGCAGGATTGGGCCATAGACTCATGCTGCTTATGCCAAATTCTGACTCTGACATCAGGATAACGCAACAGGAACCGGGATTAGTCGTACCAGGCGATCACACTGAAGCCGCTTCTTGTTTTTGACATTGCCGAAGTCGAGGATCGGTAGAATAGTCAGTTTTAATCGGGTACGTTTGGCGGCGTGAGTGAAGGAGGCTTTGTTGCGAAACAAGCGAACGGTTGCGAATGGTTGAAAAGCATGCATTTGGTATTACTAGCGTTTAAGAGCAGTTGGATACAGAATGGTGTCGTCTGCATAGAGGTGGATCAGAGAATCACCCGCAGCAAGAGCGACATCATTGATATACACAGAGAAAAGAGTCTGCCCGAGAATTAAACCCTGTGGTACCCCCATAGAGACTGCCAGAGTTCCGGACAACAGGCCCTCCGATTTGACGCACTGAACTATGTCTGCAAAGTAGTTGGTGAACCAGGCGAGGCAGTCATTTGAGAAACCAAGGCTATTGAGTCTGCCGATAAGAATACGGTGATTGACAGAGTCGAAAGCCTTGGCCAGGTCGATGAAGACGGCTGCAGGGTACTGTCTTTTATCGCTGGCGGTTATGTAATCGTTTAGTACCTTGAGCGTGGCTGAGGTGCACCCGTGACCAGCTCGGAAGCCGGATTGCACAGCGGAGAAGGTACGGTGGGATTCGAAATGGTCAGTGATCTGTTTTTTAACGTGGCTTTTGAAGACTTTAGAGAGGCAGGGTAGGATGGATTTAGGTCTGTAACGGATTCTTCCGATGGCATTGAGGAGTAAACTACATCAGTCACTGGCTTCATCAATAAGTGCGGCGATGACGTCATCCCCACAGTGACCGTATGTACATACCCCAACCAGAAGCCATGGATTACAGGCAACACCTGCACTGCGCTAAAGGGTAGAGCTGCTGCTTTCAAGGAGCGGACTCTAACCCAGAAGCTTATAAGAAATCATACTATGCCCTCCGACGAACCATCAAACAGGCAAAACGTCAATACAGGACTAAGATCGAATCGTACTACACTGGCTCCAATGCTCGTTGGATGTGGCAGGGCTGGCAAACTATTACAAACTACAGAGGGAAGCACAGCCACCAGCTGCCCGGTGACACGAACCTACCAGACGAGCCAAATTACTTCTATGTTCGCTTCGAGGCAAGTAACACTGAAACATGCATGAGAGCACCAGCTGTTCCGGACAACTGTGTGATCACGCTCTCCGTAGCCGATGTGAGTAAGACCTTTAAAGAGGTCAACATTCACAAGGCCACAGGGACAGACGGATAACCAGGACGTGTACTCCGAGCATGCGTTGACCAACTGGCAAGTGTCTTCACTGACATTTCCAACCTATCCCTGACTGAGTCTGTAATTAAACATGTCTCAAGCAAACCACCGTAGTCCCTGTGCCCAAGAACACTAAGGTAACCTGCCTAAATGACTACCGACCCGTAGCACTCACGCTAGCCATGAAGTGCTTTGAAAGTCTGGTCATGGCTCTCGCCAACACCATTATCCCGGAAACCCTAGAACCACTTCAGATCCACAGATGATGCCATTTATATTGCACTCAGCATTGCCCTGTCCCATCTGGACAAAAATAATACACCTATGTGAGAATGCTATTCATTGACTACAGCTCAGCGTTCAACACCATAGTGGCCTCAAAGCTCATCACTAAGCTAAGGACCCTGGGACTTAACACCTCCCTCTGCAACTGGATCCTGGACTTCCTGACGGGCCACCCCCAGGTGGTAAGGGCAGGGAATAACACATCCGCCACGCTGATCCTCAACATGGGGGCCCCTCAGGGGTGCGTGCTCAGTCCCATCCTGTACTCCCTGTTCACTCATGACTGTATGGCCAGGCACGACTCCAACACCATCATCAAGTTTGCCAATGACACAAAAGTGGTAGGCCTGATCACCGACAACGATAAGACAGCCTATAGGGAGGTCAGAGACCTGGTTGTGTGGTGCCAGGACAACAACTTCTCCCTCAACGTGATCAAGACAAAGGAGATGATTGTGGACTACAGAAAAAGGAGGACCGAGCACGCCCCTATTCTCATCGACGGGGCTGTAGTGGAACAGGTTGAGAGCTTCAAGTTCTTTGGTGTCCACATCCCCAACAAACTATCATTGTCCAAACACACTAAAACAGTCATGACGAGGGCATGACAAAGCTTATTCCCCCTCAGGAGACTGAAAACATTTGGCATGGGTCCTCAGATCCTCCAAAGGTTCTACAGCTGCACCATCGAGAGCATCCTGGCTGGTTGCATCCCTGCCTGGTATGGAAACTGCTCGGCCTCGGACCGCAAGGGGCCTAGCTTCCTGCCATCCAGGACCTCTACACCAGGCTGTGTCAGAGGAAGGCTCTCCGGTACCGCTACCGCACGGCAAGAGGTACCGGAGAGCCAAGTCGAGAACGCTTCTACTCCTATGCCATAAGACTCCTGAACAGCTCATCAAAGGGCTACCCAGGCCCCTCTTTTACACCGCTGCTACTCTTTTTATAATCTACGCATAGTCACTTTAACTCTACCTACATGTACATATTACCTCAATTACCTCAACTAACCGGTGCCCCCTGTATATAGTCCTGCTTGTTATTTTACTGCTGCTGTTTAATAGTTTGTTTATTTTATTTGGTATTTTCAACTTAATTATCTTTTAAAACTTCTTAAAGCATTGTTGGTTAAGGGCTTGTACGTAAGCATTTCACTGTTGTATTCAGCGCATGTGACAAATAACATTTGATTAACGTGCTGTTTTGACCCACAGGACTGCCGCTGACTGGATGTTTTTTGTTTGTCGCACCAATCTCGGTGAACCCTAGACACCGTTGTGTGTGAAAAGCAAAGGAGGCCGGGTATTTCTGAGATACTGGAACTGTTGCCTCTGGCACCGACGATAATACCACGCTCAAAGTCGCTTAGGTCACTTGTTTTTCCCATTCTAATGTGAAAATTGAACAGCAACTGGATGCCTATCTGCCTGCTTTAGTGTAAAAGTTGTTTTAAAAGACTGGTGACGTCAGCTATTTTATTTTTTTAACTTTTCCTGTTGAAAAACAATATCCCATGTATAAATACAGTAATGTACACACTTAAAGGTAAACATTTTTTTAGGGGTAGTAAAATAAAAAAAATTATCCAACTTTGATGTAATGTCCTTAAAACAAGTCAAAATGAGGCTCAGTAGTGTGTGTGGCCTCCATGTGCCTGTATGACCTCCTTACAACACCTGGGCATGCTCCTGATGAGGTGGTGGATGGTCTCCTGAGGGATCTCCTCCCAGACCTGGACTAAAGCATCCGCCAACTCCTGGACAGTCTGTGGTGCAACGTGACGTTGGTGGATGGAGCGAGACATGATGTCCCAGATGTGCCCTATTGGGTTCAGGTCTGGGGAACGGGCGGGCCAGTCCATAGCATCAATGCCTTCCTCTTGCAGGAACTGCTGACACAATCCAGCCACATGAGGTGTAGCATTGTCTTGCATTAGGAGGAACCCAGGGCCAACCGCACCAGCATATGGTCTCACAAGGTGTCTGAGGATCTCATCTCGGTACCTAATGGCAGTCAGGCTACCTCTGGTGAGCACATGGAGGGCTGTGCGGCGCCCCAAAGAAATGCCACCCCACACTATGACTGACCCACCGCCAAACCGGTCATGCTGGAGGATGTTGCAGGCAGCAGAACGTTCTCCACGGCGTCTCCAGACTGTCACATGTGCTCAGTATGAACCTGCTTTCATCTGTGAAGAGCACAGGGCACCAGTGGCAAATTTGCAGGGCTCTGGCAGTACTCCTCCTGCTCCTCCTTGCACAAAGGCAGAGGTAGTGGTCCTGCTGCTGGGTAGTTGCCCTCCACGTCTCCTGATGTACTGGCCTGTCTCCTGGTAGCACCTCCATGCTCTGGACACCACGCTGACAGACACAGCAAACCTTCTTGCCACAGCTCGCATTGATGTGCCATCCTGGATGAGCTGCACTACCTGAGCCACTTGTGTGGGTTGTAGACTCCGTGTCATGATACCACTAGAGTGAAAGCACCGCCAGCATTCAAAAGTGACCAAAACATCAGCCAGGAAGCATAGGAACTGAGAAGTGGTCTGTGGTTATCACCTGCAGAACCACTCCTTTATTGGGGGTGTCTTGCTAATTGCCTATAATTTCCACCTGTTATCTATTTCATTTGCACAACAGCATGTGAAATTTATTGTCACTCAGTGTTGCTTCCTAAGTGGACAGTTTGATTTCACAGAAGTGCGATTGACTTAAGAGTTACATTGTGTTGTTTAAGTGTTCCCTTTATTTATTTGAGCAGTGTATATACTGTAACTTCTTTAGATGATAGAACTTTTTCTAAATGACCAAATATTACATACATTTACCTCAAAATCATTTAATTGGGGTGACTTAAAAAGTTGAGATGAGACATTACATTTTTAGATGAACAAGAGTAGCGGCAGGCCAAGAAAGTTTTAAAAAAATGTATTAATAAAAAGCATATATATTAATTGTCATCTTTATTCACAGTTAAATAATCTCTTAGGAAAAAGAATGGTGGTTTTGCTACTGATTGCAGGTCATTTTTATATAAAATGGTTGACCTAAAACATATGCTTAACTTTGACTTGTGTCCTTTTCTAAATCATGTCTTAACCCAGAGGGGATATCAACTTTAACCGTGAGGACTGGACACCATCACCAGTTTTCAACATCAGTAATCATTCATATTTTATAGCCGAACATTATACTTTCCCGGTTTAAATATACAATTATTCATTACGAGTACATTCAGTTATTCCCATGTATTACTTGTCCCCAACTGGCCTCATTCATTAATATGCCTTAGGAATAACACAGAACAATGACATTAGCATATAACTCTGGGTAAGAGACGAGCCAAATCTGAACCGGCACTTTATCCCAATATTGTGCAATATATGGGAAATAAGAGTACAATTTCAGGCGCAGCCTTGGTCATAGTAAATGAGAGCCTAATGTGACTCCTATACATGTCACAGTTGGTGTTAGTCTACCAAATGTGTAAATTCAAGTGCAGATAGCTGTTTGTAAATGATGATGTGATATGAAGCACAACCATAGGACGACAGAGCAGAGGCCTCAATTTGACCCAGTCATTGATATCCAGTACCCTTTCTTCATGTTTGGTTAACTTGAAAAAAAGCAGCCCCACATTGCAATAACATTGTGATTTCACTGCAAGTACATAATTACTATATATACACACATATTGACCAATTACAGACTATGTACCTACATATTAACATAGCATTCTTTGGTATGTAATATTGATACATCGAAACAGGTGTGAATTGTTATAATTGTTGATTAACCACTGTACATTAGATCTTAAGTGAAATGTGTCATCACAGTCATAGTTCACTTCATTAACCATTTTAACTTAGGCGCTGCATGGAGGGGATTATAAAAAACAAAAAAACTAAGTATTGAATGTGAGGCATTGAGGAATCATCACCGGTCCAGTAACTAAACAGTTAAAAGAGCACCGGCTTGTTTTGCTGCTATCAGCACTTGCTTCATTTCAAGTAGATTAATGATCATCAATAATATATGAAGACTTTTCAATAACTCCAGTTGATCAGACAAATTGATCAGATGAAAGTGAAGGCAGGTAGTGAGATGGCAGTAGTTGATGTCTTTATCTGATGCCAGACCAGCTGTGAAGGTAGGAGGTCCATCCTGAGCCTTTAGCTCCTCCCACCTCCTCCTCACCTGAAGCAAAAAGAGACCGGTTCAGAGACACAGGTAGGACAACTAGATTCAGCCACGGGCCAATTTTTTCTTGAGCGGATGGTCAGGGGGCCGGAAACATAATTACAAATAATTAGTAGACAGCAAATTGATTGCAAGAAGCCCAGACAGATATAATATTGGCCGTGGATAAGGAGCTTTCGCCCTGCCTGCCTCTTCTGGAAACCTCTTTCTTAAAGCCAAGGATCCGGATCACGTTCTGAACATGTGTGACTTTACACACACATACATTTTTCTAAGGTTGCTGCTGCTGCTGCTCCCCCCCCCCCTTCACATTTCACTCTTCTGAACCATGATGATATAGCCCATGTCTCCTTTCTGAACAGTTTTAATAAAAACCCTGCAGCGATTTGAACGTACATTCCAGAACATATATTATAAAGGCTACAACCATCTCGGTCTGTCTGTTGCAATGGGTATTGCAATTGCACAAGCAGGACTCAGTCCCTACACTTTGGATAAAAAACATTTAGCATTTTGTGTGATGTAGGCTAATCTTTATAGATGCTGCCATATCGTAGTTCCTGAAAAAAAAGAACCCTACTTGACGGCCTGTCTGCCTTTTGCGCAGCTTAGGAAATGATTTCAATGATGATGAAAAAAAAGAACCCTACTTGACGGCCTGTCTGCCTTCTGCGCAGCTTAGGAAATGTTTTCAATGATGATGAAAAAAAAGAACCCTACTTGACGGCCTGTCTGCCTTCTGCGCAGCTTAGGAAATGTTTTCAATGATGATGAAAAAAAAGAACCCTACTTGACGGCCTGTCTGCCTTCTGCGCAGCTTAGGAAATGTTTTCAATGATGATGAAAAAAAAGAACCCTACTTGACGGCCTGTCTGCCTTCTGCGCAGCTTAGGAAATGTTTTCAATGATGATGAAAAAAAAAAAACCCTAAAGCTTAGGAAATGTTTTCAATGATGATGAAAAAGAACCCTACTTGACGGCCTGTCTGCCTTCTGCGCAGCTTAGGAAATGTTTTCAATGATGATGAAAAAAGAACCCTACTTGAAGCTTAGGAAATGTTTTCAATGATGATGAAAAAAAAGAACCCTACTTGACGGCCTGTCTGCCTTCTGCGCAGCTTAGGAAATGTTTTCAATGATGATGAAAAAAAAGAACCCTACTTGACGGCCTGTCTGCCTTTTGCGCAGCTTAGGAAATGATTTCAATGATGATGAAAAAAAAGAACCCTACTTGACGGCCTGTCTGCCTTCTGCGCAGCTTAGGAAATGATTTCAATGATGATGAAAAAAAAGAACCCTACTTGACGGCCTGTCTGCCTTTTGCGCAGCTTAGGAAATGATTTCAATGATGATGAAAAAAAAGAACCCTACTTGACGGCCTGTCTGCCTTTTGCGCAGCTTAGGAAATGATTTCAATGATGATGAAAAAAAAGAACCCTACTTGACGGCCTGTCTGCCTTCTGCGCAGCTTAGGAAATGATTTCAATGATGATGAAAAAAAAGAACCCTACTTGACGGCCTGTCTGCCTTTTGCGCAGCTTAGGAAATGATTTCAATGATGATGAAAAAAAAGAACCCTACTTGACGGCCTGTCTGCCTTTTGCGCAGCTTAGGAAATGTTTTCAATGATGATGAAAAAAAAAACAAAAAAACAAAGGCAATCAAGGAGGAGAGGGGGGAGTGGCAGCAGAGCACCGCAACTCCATAGCTGATTGCCCACTCCGCTGCCTATGTAAAATGTGCAGAAATATCCATTTTTTTTTTGCCTGGGCAAATTGGGATACATAAACTCCTTATTTGTAGCCACTCCGTATAATATTTGCCTAAAACATAACAATTTCAATCCTTTGTATACAATAACATACACTGAGTGCATAAAACATTAGGAACACCTTTCTAATATTGAGTTTGCACCCGCTTTTCCCCTCAGAACAGCTTCAATTCATCGGGGCATCGACACTACAAGGTGTCGAAAGGATTCCACAAGAATGCTGGCCCATGTTGACTTCAATGCTTCCTAGAGTTGTGTCAAGTTGGCTGGATGTCCTTTGGGTGGTGGACCATTCTTGATACACATGGGAAACTGATGAGTGTGAAAATCCCAGCAGTGTTGCAGTTCTTGACACAAACCGGTGCACCTGGCACCTACTACCACACCTCGTTCAAAGACACTGAAAACTTTTGCCTTTCCTATTCACCCTCTGAATGACACTCAAGGCTTAAAAATCATTATTTACCCCGTCTCCTCCTCTTCATCTACACTGCTACAACACATCAAGCAGTACCGGAGCACCAAGTCTAGGACCAAAAGGCTTCTCGGCAACGTTTATCCCCAAGCCATAAGACTCCTGAACAGGTAATCAAATGGTTACCTGGACTATTAGCATTGTGTCCCACCCCACCCCCCAACCACTTTTTTACACTGCTGCTAATCTCTGTTTATCATCTATGCATAGTCACTTTAACTATACCTACATGTACATATTACCTCAATTAGCCCGACTAACCGGTGCCCCCGCACATTGACTCTGTACCGGTACCACCTGTATATAGCCTCTACTGTTATTTTCACGGTTGTTTTTATTTCTTTACTTATATATTGTTCACCTAATACCTATTTTTTTACTTACAAATTGCACTGTTGGTTAGAGCCTGTAAGTAAGCATTTCACTGTAGACCTGTCGTATTCAGTGCAAGTGACAAATAAACTTCATAGCTTTCACCTGGTCAGTCTATATCAATGTTTTGTACACTTTGGAACAGATTTGGAACAAATCACTTGGAGCTAATTTGCTGGGTATTTACAGTCTTACGTCCAACAATTCAAACATTTCTCAGCCAATAAAAAAATCAACCGCGGGGCACCAGTTGGGGTACCCAGCACTAAACATTCCAATGTTGAAGTACATAACATAGAGGTCTCTGCAACTTCACTCAACGTACTACTCACACAGAGATTGATGGGTGTGTGTGAGAGAGAGTGTATGTGTGTGTATGTACAGCGTGGGTGTCTGTGTATACAGTGTCTGTGTATACAATGTGTGTGTGAGTATGTACAGCGTGTGTGTGTGTTTGTCTGTATATACAGTGTGTGTGTGTGTGTGTGTGTGTGTGTGTGTGTGTTTGTCTGTGTATACAGTGTGTGTGTGTGTGTGTGTGTGTGTGTGTATACAGTGTGTGTGCGTGTGTATCCAGTGTGTGTACGTGTCTGTGTGTGTGTGTATACAGTATGTGTGTGTGTGTCTGTGTATACAGTATGTGTGTGTGTCTGTATGTGGGTGTGTCTGTGTATACAGTGTGTGTGTGTGTGTGTATACAGTGTGTGTGTCAAATCAAATCAAATTTTATTTGTCACATACACATGGTTAGCAGATGTTAATGCGAGTGTAGCGAAATGCTTGTGCTTCTAGTTCCGACAATGCAGTAATAACCAACAAGTAATCTAACTAACAATTCCAAAACTACTGTCTTATACACAGTGTAAGGGGATAAAGAATATGTACATAAGGATATATGAATGAGTGATGGTACGGGGCAGCATACAGTAGATGGTATCGAGTACAGTATATACATATGAGATGAGTATGTAGACAAAGTAAACAAAGTGGCATAGTTACAGTGGCTAGTGATACATGTATTACATAAGGATGCAGTCGATGATATAGAGTACATTATATACGTATGCATATGAGATGAATAATGTAGGGTAAGTAACATTATATAAGGTAGCATTGTTTAAAGTGGCTAGTGATATATTTACATAATTTCCCATCAATTCCCATTATTAAAGTGGCTGGAGTTGGGTCAGTGTCAATGTCAGTGTGTTGGCAGCAGCCACTCAATGTTAGTGGTGGCTGTTTAACAGTCTGATGGCCTTGAGATAGAAGCTGTTTTTCAGTCTCTCGGTCCCAGCTTTGATGCACCTGTACTGACCTCGCCTTCTGGATGATAGCGGGGTGAACAGGCAGTGGCTCGGGTGGTTGATGTACTTGATGATCTTTATGGCCTTCCTGTAACATCGGGTGGTGTAGGTGTCCTGGAGGGCAGGTAGTTTTCCCCCGGTGATGCGTTGTGCAGATTTCACTACCCTCTGGAGAGCCTTACGGTTGAGGGCGGAGCAGTTGCCGTACCAGGCGGTGATACAGCCCGCCAGGATGCTCTCGATTGTGCATCTGTAGAAGTTTGTGAGTGCTTTTGGTGACAAGCCGAATTTCTTCAGCCTCCTGAGGTTGAAGAGGCGCTGCTGCGCCTTCTTCACGACGCTGTCTGTGTGAGTGGATCAATTCAGTTTGTCTGTGATGTGTATGCCGAGGAACTTAAAACTTGCTACCCTCTCCACTACTGTTCCGTCGATGTGGATAGGGGGGTACTCCCTCTGCTGTTTCCTGAAGTCCACAATCATCTCCTTAGTTTTGTTGACGTTGAGTGTGAGGTTATTTTCCTGACACCACACTCCGAGGGCCCTCACCTCCTCCCTGTAGGCCGTCTCGTCGTTGTTGGTAATCAAGCCTACCACTGTTGTGTCGTCCGCAAACTTGATGATTGAGTTGGAGCGTGCGTGGCCACGCAGTCGTGGGTGAACAGGGAGTACAGGAGAGGGCTCAGAACGCACCCTTGTGGGGCCCCGTGTTGAGGATCAGCGGGGAGGAGATGTTGCCTACCCTCACCACCTGGGGGCGGCCCGTCAGGAAGTCCAGTACCCAGTTGCACAGGGCGGGGTCGAGACCCAGGGTCTCGAGCTTGATGACGAGCTTGGAGGGTACTATGGTGTTGAATGCCGAGCTGTAGTCGATGAACAGCATTCTCACATAGGTATTCCTCTTGTCCAGGTGGGTTAGGGCAGTGTGCAGTGTGGTTGAGATTGCATCGTCTGTGGACCTATTTGGGCGGTAAGCAAATTGGAGTGGGTCTAGGGTGTCAGGTAGGGTGGAGGTGATATGGTCCTTGACTAGTCTCTCAAAGCACTTCATGATGACGGAAGTGAGTGCTACGGGGTGGTAGTCGTTTAGCTCAGTTACCTTAGCTTTCTTGGGAACAGGAACAATGGTGGCCCTCTTGAAGCATGTGGGAACAGCAGACTGGTATAGGGATTGATTGAATATGTCCGTAAACACACCGGCCAGCTGGTTTGCGCATGCTCTGAGGGCGCGGCTGGGGATGCCGTCTGGGCCTGCAGCCTTGCGAGGGTTAACACGTTTAAATGTCTTACTCAGTGAAGGAGAGACCGCATGTTTTCGTTGCAGGCCGTGTCAGTGGCACTGTATTGTCCTCAAAGCGGGCAAAAAAGTTATTTAGTCTGCCTGGGAGCAAGACATCCTGGTCCGTGACTGGGCTGGGTTTCTTCTTGTAGTCCGTGATTGACTGTAGACCCTGCCACATGCCTCTTGTCTCTGAGCCGTTGAATTGAGATTCTACTTTGTCTCTGTACTGACGCTTAGCTTGTTTGATAGCCTTGCGGAGGGAATAGCTGCACTGTTTGTATTCGGTCATGTTACCAGACACCTTGCCCTGATTAAAAGCAGTGGTTCGCGCTTTCAGTTTCACTCGAATGCTGCCATCAATCCACGGTTTCTGGTTAGGGAATGTTTTTATCGTTGCTATGGGAACGACATCTTCAACGCACGTTCTAATGAACTCGCACACCGAATCAGCGTATTCGTCAATATTTTTATCTGACGCAATACGAAACATGTCCCAGTCCACGTGATGGAAGCAGTCTTGGAGTGTGGAGTCAGCTTGGTCAGACCAGCGTTGGACAGACCTCAGCGTGGGAGCCTCTTGTTTTAGTTTCTGTCTGTAGGCAGGGATCAACAAAATGGAGTCGTGGTCAGCTTTTCCGAAAGGGGCAGGGCCTTATATGCGTCGCGGAAGTTAGAGTAACAATGATCCAAGGTTTTACCACCCCTGGTTGCGCAATCGATATGCTGATAAAATTTAGGGAGTCTTGTTTTCAGATTAACTTTGTTAAAATCCCCAGCTACAATGAATGCAGCCTCCGGATAAATGGTTTCCAGTTTGCAAAGAGTTAAATAAAGTTCGTTCAGAGCCATCGATGTGTCTGCTTGGGGGGGGATATATACGGCTGTGATTATAATCGAAGAGAATTCTCTTGGTAGATAATGCGGTCTACATTTGATTGTGAGGAATTCTAAATCAGGTGAACAGAAGGATTTGAGTTCCTGTATGTTTCTTTCATCACACCATGTCTCGTTAGTCATGAGGCATACGCCCCCGCGTGTATGTGTGTGTGTGTGTGTGTGTGTGTATACAGTATGTGTGTTTCTGTGTGTGTGTGTGTGTGTGTGTGTATACAGTATGTGTGTGTGTATGTGGGTGTGTCTGTGTATACAGTGTGTGTGTATACAGTGTGTGTGTGTGTGTATGTGGGTGTGTATACAGTGTGTGTGTGTGTGTGTGTGTATACCTACCCATTGCGATAGCAGCCAGTTTATTCTTCTCCTCAGGGCTGAGTTGTAACATGGTGTGTATGACGGGGAGTAGAGCCCGTCTCTCGCTGCCTGACTGCAGGAAGATGAACTGCAGGAGGACATTCTTCAGATACTCCAGGTTGGCTACACTCTTCTCCCTCTCATGGTTACGCTCCAGACGACGCACCTCAGACTTCAACAGCTACAGAAAAAAGAACACCGACACAGTATGAATGCATGCGTGCGTGCGTGTGTGTGTGATTGAGTGAGTGTACATACATTGACCTGTTCCATCAGAACAGCGTTGGTAGCCTCGGTCTCATGCAGTAGCATGTTCATGTGTTCCATACTGCGTGTAGCTGTGGCCAACTTCTGACTTAACTCCTCTTTAGTCGGCTCCACCTGCCACACAAACGGCTCTGAAACCAATCACACAGACAAATGCTCCTTTAGCAGACAGGTGTATTCAAAGACACAGTATCTTAAATACATGTCTCTTGTGGGAACAAAACCAACTACAGTATGTATTAGAGGTCGACCGATTAATTGGAACGGACGATTAATTAGTCCCGATTTCAAGTTTTCATAACAATCGGAAATCGGTATTTTTGGGCACCGATTTTGCTCATTTAATTTTTTTTAATTCCTTTATTTAACTAGGCAAGTCAGTTAAGAACACATTCTTATTTTCAATGACGGCCTAGGAACGGTGGGTCAACTGCCTTGTTCAGGGGCAGAACAACAGATTTTCACCTTGTCAGCTCGGGGGATCCATTCTTGCAACCTTCCAGTTAACTAATCCAACGCTCTAACCACCTGCCTCTCATTACACTCCACGAGGAGACTGCCTGTTACACAAATGCAGTAGAAGCCAAGGTAAGTTGCTAGCTAGAATTAAACTTATCTTATAAAAAAAACAATCAATCGGTCATAATCACTAGTTATAACTACACGTGGTTGATGATATTACTAGTTTATCTAGCGTGTCCTGTGTTGCATATAATCGATGCAACGCTGGGGAATGATTTAACAAAAGCGCATTTTCGAAAAAAGCACAATCGTTGGACGACTGTACCTAACCATAAACACCAATGCCTTTCTTAAAATCATTATTTAAAATCATTACACAGAAGTATATATTTTTAAACCTGCATATTTAGCTAAAAGAAATCCAGGTTAGCAGGCAATATTAACCAGGTGAAATTGTGTCATTTCTCTTGCGTTCATTGCACGCAGAGTCAGGGTATATGCAACAGTTTGGGCAGTCTGGCTCATTGCGAACTAATTTGCCAGAATTTTACGTAATTATGACATAACATTGAAGGTTGTGCAATGTAACAAGAACATTTAGACTTATGGATGCCACCCGTTAGATAAATTACCGAACGGTTCCGTATTTCACTGAAATAATAAACCTCTTGTTTTTGAGATGATAGTTTCCGGATTCAACCATATCAATCTCGTATTTCTGTGTGTTATTATGTTATAATTAAGTCTATGATTTGACAGAGTAGTCTGACTGAATGATGGTAGGCACCAGCAGTCTCGTAAGCATTCATTCAAACAGCACTTTCGTGCGTTTTGCCAGCAGCTCTTCGTAAGCACAGCCATGTTTATGACTTCAAGCCTATCAGCCTAATGGCTGGTGTAACCGATGTGAAATGGCTAGCTAGTTAGCTGGGTGTGCGCTAATAGCGTTTCAAACGTCACTTGCTCTGAGACCTTGGAGTAGTTGTTCCCCTTGCTCTGCATAGGTAACGCTGCTTTTGTTGAGCGATGGGTAACGCTGCTTCGAGGGTGGCTGTTGTCGATGTGTTCCTGGTTCGAGCCCAGGTAGGGGCGAGGAGAGGGACGGAAGCTATACTGTTACACTGGCAATACTATAGTGCCTATAAGAACATCCAATAGTCAAAGGTATATGAAATACAAATCGTATAGAGAGAAATAGTCCTATAAATACTATATTAACTACAACCTAAAACCTCTTACATAGGAATATTGAAGACTCGTGTTTAAAGGAACCACCAGCTTTGATATGTTCTCATGTTCTGAGCAAGGAACTTAAACATTAGCTTTCTTACATGGCACATATTGCACTTTTACTTCTCCAACACTTTGTTTTTGCATTATTTAAACCAAATTGAACATGTTTCATTATTTATTTGAGGCTAAATGTATTTTTTAATGTATTATATTAAGTTAAAATAAGTGTTCATTCAGTATTGTTGTAACTGTCATTATAAAAAATAAAAAACGTTTTTATTTTATTTAACATTTTTAAAGTCGGCCGAGTAATCGGTATCGGCTTTTTTTGGTCCTCCAATAAATCGGTATCGGCATTGAAAAATCATAATTGGTCGACCTCTAGTATGTATCCATTGAAATCAAGCATGGACACAAACTCCTACCCTGTTTGGGGTCTGGGGAGGTGAGTAGATGCTCCAGTGAGGGTAGGGGTGTGTGTGGGAGGGACAGGGACTCTGTCTCAGTGGTCTCCATGCCCTCCCCCTCCTCTCTAGCCATGGACTGGAGGTCACTGAGGCCCAGCCCCCCCATCGCCCCCTGGTCCACAGACCGGCGGTCCACCACTGGCTTACGACTGGTCTGGACTGGAGCTGGACGGTGGAGAGAGAGTAAGACAACACATATCTAGCCGGGCAGAGTACAACACTGTAATTCCCTACTTCACCTTGAGAGGGTGCTGGTGTGAAATCAAGAAGCATACAGGGCTTAGATAAGTTCATGAACAGAGGATGATAAAAATAACTGCTGAAAAGGAGCGGACTTCATATTGGTAGGTGTATGTATCTGTGTGAGAGAGAGGTAGAGAAAGAAATAGGGTGGGTGTCTGATTGATGGACAGAGAGGGAGTATGAGAGATGTGTGGGTAAAACCACCTGCAGCCCACCCTGCTCTTCACACCCTAGAGAATACCCACAGTGGTGGAGTCACTCTGGAACCTCTTGACCCTAACTTGCACTTGAAGATTCAATCAAATCTTAAACCGTTTATGGTTCAGTGAAGATGAAGGAAGAGAGACAAGAAGCAGAAGTTATTTCTGATTATAAGAAGGGATCCAGCCTTGCAGTCTCCAGAAGTGCAACTGCGCCCAACTTTTGTGTTAGGGTGGCACTAACGACCAGGCTCTCCAGATGCCAGTGTGCTGGTGCTACCCAGAGGGGCGGGCAGAGCAGGGCTGGTTAAGGCTGGATGGGCTCTTTGTAGCCTTCACACTAACACCTGGCCAGGCTGAGATGAAGGAAGTCCCCTCTCACTCAGCTCTCTCATCTCTAAACAGCTGCACTACCACACTAGACGAGTAAGATGAAAAAGGTAGAGAGATAGATGGAGTGTGTGTTTACACCAAGTGGCTCCAGAGGGCCCCTGTGTGGAAGGTGATATAAGGTCTATCAGCTCTGCTCTCTCATGCTCAACTCACAACCCCTCTCTCTACCCTTCCCCTGGTCTCCATCCCCTTCTCACTCTCTGCTGGCTCTCGAACCCAACACTCACCCCCCCTCCTCTCTTTGCCTCTCCAGAACCGCACTCTATTCTTTCCCACTCTCAACCCAATCCTCAGCCTCTCTAGTCTTACCGGTCTGGCTCTGCAATGTGAATAGTTGGTTCTCCAGCCGGGTCATCTGGTTCTGCAGGGTCTCTACTGTAGTTCTGTGTTCGTCCTGAAGGTGGCGGATCTGCTCCCGGAACCCTGAGCGTTGGGCGTCGGCCTGGGAGGTAAGTTGACCCACCGTCTGGGCAAGCTCTGTCCGCAGCGACATACTCTCTGCCTGGAGAGACAGGAGTCTGGAGGAAGATAAAGGAGAGATGGGAAACATTAACCCACCGAGCTAAAGGCATGAGCTCTGGGAGCTAATACAAGTCTTCAGGCAAGGTTACTCCTCCACACACCGCTCTCTGAGTTCAGCCTCTTTAGTTACGGTCTCCTGCAGTATCTTGTTGTGTCGTTCCAGTAGTGTGTCGTGTTCCATCTGGAGCTGTTGGAACTCTGCAGTGCTCACCGCCAGACTCTGCTGACTGTCCTGCAGCTTGGCTTTATACTGGTCCACCATGGACTCCATCTGCTCTCTGTCACACACACACACATTATCATCATATAACACACATCAAATATGTCACCATATAACACACACACACACACACACACACACACACAGCATCTGTAGCTATACCTCTCCTGTCTGGTGGCGTGTCCGTCACTCTGGGCCGAACTCTTGTTCTTCTGCTGTTTGAGGACATTGTGAACTCTGACCTTATAGCTGTCAAACTCAGTAGTGACAAATGACAGCTCAGCCTGGAAACAGAATACACATCACACATTGATTGAAGTTGTAATGAATTAAAATGCTTAACAACCTGTTTGTAAGCACACATATTACGTGCTACCGGTATCTCTATTTTCACACTGAAGTGTAATTAGGTGTGTTTCTGCAGATCAGCAGCTATAAATATGACAGTGTATAGCAGGGGCAGGCAACTACATTCAGCATCGAGACAGTTTATGTCAGAGCAAATGGTCGCGGGGCTGGAACATACAGTGCCAAAGTGGAATTATGTTTTCGCAAATGTTTATAAATTAATAACAAATGAAAAACTGAAATGTCTTGAGTCAATAAGTATTCAAACCCTTTATTATGGCAAGTCTGAATAAATTCAGGAGTAGAAATTTGCTTAACAACACACAATAAGTTGCATGGACTCACTCTGTGTGCAATGATAGTGTTTAACATGATGTTTTAATGACTACCTCATCTGTGTACCCCACAAATACAGATAATTGTAAGGTCCCTCAATTTGGTACTGAATTTCAAACACAGGTTCAACCATAAAGACCAGGGAGGTTTTCCAATGCCTCACAAAGAAGGAGGGCACCTATTTGTAGATAAGCAAACATTTAAAAAGCAGGCATCGAATATCTCTGAGGACGGTGAAGTTATTAATGACACTTTGGATGGCTTATCAACACACCCAATCACTAGAAAGATAAAGGCCCCCTTCAACACTCAGTTGTTGGAGGAAGGAACCCGCTGAAGGATTTCACCATGAGGCCAATGGTGACTTTAAAACAGTTAGAGTTTAATGGATGTGATAGGAGAAAACTGAAGATGGATCAACAACATTGTAGTTACTCCACAATACTAACCTAATTGACAAAGTGAAAAAGAAGCCTGTACAGAATTTAAAAAATATATTTTCAAGCAAAGTGGTGGCTCCATAATGTGATGGGTTTGCTTGTAATAGTAAGGACTGGGGAGTTTTTCAGGATAAAAATAAACCAAATGGAGCTAAGAACAGGCAGAATCCTAGAGGAAAAAGGGGAGATGAATTCACCTTTCAGCAGGACAATAACCTAAAACACAAGGCCAAATCTACACTGGAGTTGCTTACCAAGAAGACAGTGAATCTTCCTCAGTGGCAGAGTTACAGCTGTGACTTAAATCTACATGAAAATCTTTGGAAAGACCTCAAGTATAATAATTATCAACAACCAATCTGACAGAGCTTGAATTATTTTGAAAATAATAAAATGGGCAAATGTTGCACAATCCAGGTGAGAAAGCTTTTAGAGAATTACCCAGAAATACACAGCTGTAATCACTGCCAAAGGTGCTTCTACAAAGTATTGACTCAGGGGAGTGAATACTTATGGAAATGAGATATTTAGATATTATGTCAATTAGATATTTAATTGTCAATAAATTAACAAACATGTCTAAAAACATGCTTTCACTTTAACATTATTGGGTTTTGTCTAGATAGGTGAGAGAAAAAAACATTTAAACCATTTTGAATTCAGGCAACAAAATGTGGAATAATTCAAGCGGTATAAATACTTTGTCGGCAATGTCATTATAATCCGGGTATCCTGAAAGGATATTGACCTCCTGGTTGTTCTTTAGAAGTGCTTTCCTCACCATCTTAAATAAGCATGCCCCGTTCATAAAATGTAGAACCAGGAACAGACATAGCCATTGGTTCTCTCCAGACCGGACTGCCCTTGACCATCACAAAAACATCCTGTGGCGTTCTGCATTAGCATCGAATAGCCCCTACGATATGCAACTTTTCAGGGAAGTTAGGAAAGCAAAGGCTAGCTTTTTCAAACAGAAATTTGCATCCTGTAGCACAAACTCCAAAAAGTTCTGGGACACTAAAGTCCATGGAGAATAAGAGCACCTCCTTCCAGCTGCCCACCTCACTGAGGCTAGAAAACACTGACACCACTGATAAATCCACGATAATTGAGAATTTCAATAAGCATTATTCTACGTCTGGCCGTGCTTTCCACCTGGCTACCCCAACCCCGGTCAACAGCCCTTCACCTTCCACAGCAACTGGCCCAAGCCTCCCCCATTTCTCCTTCACCCAAATCCAAACAGCTGGTGTTCTGAAAGAGCTGAAAAATCTGGACCCCTACAAATCAGCTAGTCTAGACAATCTGGACCCTCTCTTTCGAAAATTATCCGCCGCAATTGTTGCAACCCCTATTACGAGTCTGTTCAACCTCTCTTTCGTATCGTCTGAGATCCCCAAAGATTGTTAAGCTGCCAAGGTCATCCCCCTCTTCAAAGGGGAGACACTCTAGACCCAAACTGTTACAGACCGATATCTATCCTACCCTGCCTTTCTAAAGTCTTCGAAAGCCAAGTTAACAAACAGATCACCAACCATTTCGAATCCCACCGCACCTTCTCCGCTATCCAATCTGGTTTCCAAGCTGGTCATGTGTGCAACTCAGCCACGCTCAAGGTCCTAAATGATAGCATAACCACCATCGATAAAAGACAATACTGTGCAGCCATATTCATCGACCTGGCCAAGGCTTTCGACTCTGTCTATCACCTCATTCTTATCGGCAGACTCAACAGCCTTGGTTTCTGAAATGACTGCCTCGCCTGGTTCACCAACTACTTCTCAGATAGAGTTCAGTGTGTCAAATCGGAGGGCCTGTTGTCTGGGCCTCTGGCAGTCTATGGGGGTGCCACAGGGTTCAACTCTCGGCTGACTCTTTTCTCTGTATACATCAATGATGTCGCTCTTGCTGCTGGTGATTCTCTGATCCACCTCTACGCAGACGATACCATTCTGTATATATCTGGCCCTTCTTTGGACACTGTGCTACTAAACCTCCAAACAAGCTTCAATGCCATACAACATTCCTTCTGTAGCCTCCAACTGCTCTTAAATGCTAGTAAAACTAAATGCATGCTCTTCAACCGATCACTGCCCACACCCACCCGCCTGACTAGCATCACTACTCTGGAAGGTTCTGACTTAGAATATGTGGACAACTACAAATACCTAGCTGTCTGGTTACACTGGAAACTCTCCTTCCAGACTCACATTAACCATCTCCAATCCAAAATTAAATCTAGAATCGGCTTCCCATTTCGGAAACAAAGCATCCTTAACTCAAGCTGCTAAACATACCCTCGTAAAACTGACTATCCTACTGATCTTTGACTTTGGCGATGTCATTTACAAAATAGCCTCCAACACTCTACTCAGCAAATTGGATGCAGTCTATCACAGTGCCATCCGTTGTCACCAAAGCCCCATATACTACCCACCATTGCGACCTGTATGCTCTCGTTGGCTGGCCCTTGCGTCATATTCGTCGCCAAACCCACTGGCTCCAGGTCATCTATAAGTCTTTGCTAGGTAAAGCCCCGCCTTATCTCAGCTCACTGGTCACCATAGCAGCACCCACCCATAGCACACGCTCCAGCAGGTATATTTCACTGGTCATCCCCAAAGCCAATTCCTCCTTTGGCTGCCTTTCCTTCCATTTCTCTGCTGCCAATGACTGGAACTAATTGCAAAAAAAAATCACTGAAGCTGGAGACTCATATCTTGCTCACTAATTTTAAGCATCAGCTGTCAGAGCAGCTTACAGATAATTGCAGCTGTACATAGCCCATTTGTAAATAGCCCATCCAACTACCTCATCCCCATATTGTTATTTATTTTTTTGCTCCTTTGCACCCCAGTATCTCTACTTGCACATTCATCTTCTGCACATCCATCACTCCAGTGTTTAATTTCTCAATTGTAAATATTTCGGCATTATGGCCAATTTATTGCCTTATCTCCCTTATCCTACTACATTTGCACACACTGTATATAGACTTTTCTATTGTGTTATTGACTGTACGTTTGCTTATCTCATGTGTAACTCTGTTGTTGTTTGTGTCGCACTGCTGTGCTTTATCTTGGCCAGGTCGCAGTTGTAAATGAGAACTTGTTCTCAACTGGCCTATCTGGTTAAATAAAAGGTGAAATAAAATAAAAAATAATAAAATGTGTACACTGCAAATTGACCACAACTAAGCCCAAAAAGAGATTGCATTCAAAATGTTTTTGTTTTTTTAAACAATTTCATATCCTGATTACATTGAGACATGATCACGTCTATTTGTAAAAAAAAAAACATTTTGGGCCGAATTCCTGGTGATTTTACAGTCTCTTTTCTTCCGCAAACAAAACCCCCTTCCCCCAACCCCTGCTGTATAGTGTATGTGTGTATGTGTGTGTGAGTGAATGATAATATATTGTAATGAATAGTACAGTGTTAGTGTGTAGGTCCCAGAGGTAGACAACCCAGCAGCACTTCCTCTTCCGTGGAGCCAGACCGTAGCATTCATTATCACCCACTAGACCCCAGGGTAATAAGAAGATTTGGTTTCAACCATTTAGAAAAGCTGCACACTCAAACTCTACTGATGGGAAATCCATGAGCTAAAAGAGGGTATGGAGAGGGAGAGAGGAGAGTGGGAGAGGGGTTGAGCTAGGTCCAGACAGAGGTGGAGAGAGGGAGAGTGGTTGAGCTAGGTCCAGACAGAGGTGGAGAGAGGGAGAGAGGAGAGGGGTTGAGCTAGGTCCAGACAGAGGTGGAAAGAGGGAGAGAGGAGAGTGGGAGATGGGTTGAGCTAGGTCCAGACAGAGGTGGAGAGAGGGAGAGAGGAGAGTGGGAGATGGGTTGAGCTAGGTCCAGACAGAGGTGGAGAGAGGGAGAGAGGAGAGGGGTTGAGCTAGGTCCAGACAGAGGTGGAGAGAGGGAGAGAGGAGAGTGGGAGAGGGGTTGAGCTAGGTCCAGACAGAGGTGGAGAGAGGGAGAGAGGAGAGTGGGAGAGGGGTTGAGCTAGGTCCAGACAGAGGTGGAAAGAGGGAGAGAGGAGAGTGGGAGATGGGTTGAGCTAGGTCCAGACAGAGGTGGAAAGAGGGAGAGAGGAGAGTGGTTGAGCTAGGTCCAGACAGAGGTGGAGAGAGGGAGAGAGGGAGAGGGGTTGAGCTAGGTCCAGACAGAGGTGGAGAGAGGGAGAGAGGAGAGGGGTTGAGCTAGGACCAGACAGAGGTGGAGAGAGGGAGAGAGGAGAAGGGTTGAGCTAGGTCCAGACAGAGGTGGAAAGAGGGAGAGAGGAGAGTGGGAGAGGGGTTGAGCTATGTCCAGACAGAGGTGGAGAGAGGGAGAGAGGAGAGTGGGAGAGGGGTTGAGCTAGGTCCAGACAGAGGTGGAGAGAGGGAGAGAGGAGAGAGGAGAGAGGGAGAGGGGTTGAGCTAGGTCCAGACAGATGTGGAGAGAGGGAGGGAGGAGAGGGGTTGAGCTAGGTCCAGACAGAGGTGGAAAGAGGGAGAGAGGAGAGTGGGAGAGGGGTTGAGCTAGGTCCAGACAGAGGTGGAGAGAGAGAGAGAGAGGAGAGGGGTTGAGATAGGTCCAGACAGAGGTGGAAAGAGGGAGAGAGGAGAGTGGGAGATGGGTTCAGCTAGGTCCAGATAGAGGTGGAGAGAGGTTGAGCTAGGTCCAGACAGAGGTGGAGAGAGAGGAGAGTGGGAGAGGTGTTGAGCTAGGTCCAGACAGAGGTGGAGAGAGAGAGAGGAGAGTGGGAGAGTTATTGAGCTAGGTCCAGACAGAGGTGGAGAGAGGGCGAGAGGAGAATGGGAGAGGGGTTGAGCTAGGTCCGGACAGAGGTAGAGAAAGGGAGAGAGAGCGAGGAAGATGGGGGTTCAGGGTGGAAAGGGGGGGGAAGAGAGAGGTAGGAACAGAGAGAGAGGATGAGATGAGAGAGAGAAAAACCAAATGTGCGTACGTGCGTTTGTATGCGGGTATACCTGGGCAGTGTTGAACTCCTGCTGTAGTGAGGTCAGTCGGTGTTGCAGGGTGCTGCTTGTTCTCTGCTGTTGTTCCGTCAGAGTCCTCAGCTGCTCATGCAGCCGATGGCGCTCCCCAGACAGGTCACAGCACTGGATCTTACTGTTCTCTAGCTCCTGTTGGTGAGTCTCCAGTTCTCCCTTCAGAGAGGCCAGGGTCATCATCTGAGAGGCTTCCTGCACAAACACTACAATGTAAGTGTTTCTAAGGCAACACCAACGAGACTACTACAATGTATTAACGTAACATAACACTGTCAACACTCATTATAATACAGCAGTGACGTCACACACAGGGGAACACAGTAAGGGGAACGCAGTAAGGGAAACGCAGTAAGGGGAACGCAGTAAGGGGAACGCAGTAAGGGGAACGCAGTAAGGGGAACGCAGTAAGGGAAACGCAGTAAGGGAAACGCAGTAAGGGGAACGCAGTAAGGGGAACGCAGTAAGGGGAACGCAGTAAGGGAAACGCAGTAAGGGGAACGCAGTAAGGGGAACACAACACTGTGATCCCTGGAGTCTGACCTGCCGCTTGGCGTCCGCCAAATCTTTCTTGGTTTTCACCAGCAGCTGTTTCATCTTGGCGCCCTTGTCCTCCCCCTGGTCCAGCTGGGACTTCAGACCCTCTGGGGGATCACACAGGTTTCAGGAATTAAATAATACAGAAATGCATTGAAGGACATCATTGTAATGAATGAAACCCATTATAGAAACAAAGGATTTTGATCTACTGTGACCTGATTTAGTTCCGTTTTAATAGGTTAGTTGTAAGAGAACTATGTCAGTTGGGCAAATGGTAGTGATTGGTGTGATAACTGTCCTGTGTAGTTCAGTTGGTAGAGCATCCGGGGTTGTGGGTTCGATTCCCACAGGGGACCAGTACAAACAAATGTATTAAAATGTACACACTCGCTATGGGTAAGAGCGTCTGCTAAATGACTCAAATGTAGAAATGTCTGCGTACCAATCTCCTGGTTGAGTGTGTCTTCTTTCTGAATGTGTGTGTGTATCTGTGTTTTCAGCTCCTCCACACACACGTCCTTCTCTGACAGGTTGGTGTTGAGTTCTTTGACCAGGCGTTCATAGTCTGCCATCTCCATGTCCAACAACGAGCTCTGCTGGGCCTCCTGGACAAAAACACATTCACAACGGATACCCACTGCACCACACTGTGTGCACCACACTGTGTGCACCACAACATACACACACTGAATCATGTTTCTACACACATCTTAGTATGAGTAATGGGAAAGCAGCTTCCAGTGCTTGAGGGGAAAATGTTATTTTGACATTGTTCTAGAGTCAGCATTGTTTTGTAGGACTAGAGGCAACACAACTCTCAGTGTGGGTTTAGAAGGAAGGGCTTCACCAGCTCATGCTGTGTGTGTACCTTGCGTAGCTGCTCCAGCTCCCGTGCAGTCTGCTGAGACTGCTGCTTCTGTCTGCGGAGCTGAGCGGTCAACTCCTCTAACTCCTTCTGCAACGACGACAGCTCCTGGAGAGACAAACACAGTTAACATAGCACGCACACACACACACACACACACACACACACACACACACACACACGCACACACGCACACACGCACACACGCACACACGCACACAAGCACACAAGCACACACACCTTTGTCTTTTGTTCCTTCAGTAGTCTCTCAGCCTGATGGTCTCTGTTCAGGGTGTCTGTCTGCCTGTGCAGCTCTGCTGTCTGTCCTTCCATCTGTCTCACCGTGCTCCTCAGCGTCTCCATTCCAGTCATCAGGTCCTCTCTCTCCGACCACAGCTGCTCATACTGGACACACAGAACAACACACATTTAAGAAAACTTCACTCTATAGAGTTCTTGACAATCCCCAGTCCCCTTGGCCATATAAGCCAGCAAGGGATATAGAAGTCTTCAACATCTCTAACAAAAACATCCAGGGAAGTCTCAGACACTTTGTCTGTACTTCCAGTCTGCATTGTCCCAGGGGAGCTGTCAGCTCATACAGCCATGACCAGCATGTTCCTCAGTAGACACAACGCTACAACACCAGATGGAAGGAGACACTGCTTTATTTACATACACTCCATTACTTCACTAGAAAAACTATCAGGAGGAGGTGAGAATCATTACAAGTGGAATGGAAATAATTCACAAATGGACAGTTTATATTTGTACTGAGGGGTAATTGTCAGTCTAGTTGAGCATGCTGGAAGACTGAGCATGGTTTGTTTGTGGGCGTGTGTGTGTGTGTGTGTGTGTGTGTGTGTGTGTGTGTGTGTGTGTGTGTGTGTGTGTGTGTGTGTGTGTGTGTGTGTGTGTGTGTGTGTGTGTGTGTGTGTGACCTGTTGTACGGCGGTGTTGAGTCGTACGGTCAGCTCGGAGATCTGTTTCTCAGCTCCCTCCACCTTCTCTCTCTCCTTATCCAGCTGCTCTGTCTGTCTGTCGTAGTCCAACTGTAAGTTCTGTAAAACACACACAAATGTCATATTAAACACATTCATTATTGAGTAGGTATCGAGGCATTCAGTTTAATGCAGAATAACACATACTATATCAAGCTGCCTGTTCTACACAGTGACATTCAACCATTCAGGTTTGGGACAGAACTCTCATTAAACTGGGCAGAGTGATTTGATCTCTAATGGCTTACAAAGCCAAATCATAAAGACAACCGTATGAACCCATTTAATGTGGCTGTTGTGCATTACTAACTGAAACAAACAGAAAGCTCCTTATTGAGCACACACACTTAGCAATAGCAGCCCTGGCCAACAATCTAGGGAAAATGCCACATCATTATTTGCATGAACAATCTCTTCAGATTTGTACCAACAGCTTATTAATAAGCAATTCACTATTGGTGTCTGTGTTATTCATTCCGTATGAGGTAGAGACGCAGTGAGGGGTCAGGGCTCGGTATCAGGGGTGATGTTTCCCCTACCAATACATAGGGGTCAGGGCTCGGTATCAGGGGTGATGTTTCCCCTACCAATACATAGGGGTCAGGGCTCGGTATCAGGGGTGATGTTTCCCCTACCAATACATAGGGGTCAGGGCTCGGTATCAGGGGTGATGTTTTCCCTACCAATACATAGGGGTCAGGGCTCGGTATCAGGGGTGATGTTTTCCCTACCAATACACAAGGGTCAGGGCTCGGTATCAGGGGTGATGTTTTCCCTACCAATACATAGGGGTCAGGGCTCGGTATCAGGGGTGATGTTTTCCCTACCAATACATAGGGGTCAGGGCTCGGTATCAGGGGTGATGTTTCCCCTACCAATACATAGGGGTCAGGGCTCGGTATCAGGGGTGATGTTTCCCCTACCAATACATAGGGGTCAGGGCTCGGTATCAGGGGTGATGTTTCCCCTACCAATACATAGGGGTCAGGGCTCGGTATCAGGGGTGATGTTTTCCCTACCAATACATAGGGGTCATGGCTCGGTATCAGGGGTGATGTTTTCCCTACCAATACATAGGGGTCAGGGCTCGGTATCAGGGGTGATGTTTTCCCTACCAATACATAGGGGTCAGGGCTCGGTATCAGGGGTGATGTTTTCCCTACCAATACATAGGGGTCAGGGCTCCTTATCAGGGGTGATGTTTCCCCTACCAATACATAGGGGTCAGGGCTCGGTATCAGGGGTGATGTTTCCCCTACCAATACATAGGGGTCAGGGCTCGGTATCAGGGGTGATGTTTCCCCTACCAATACATAGGGGTCAGGGCTCGGTATCAGGGGTGATGTTTCCCCTACCAATACATAGGGGTCAGGGCTCGGTATCAGGGGTGATGTTTCCCCTACCAATACATAGGGGTCAGGGCTCGGTATCAGGGGTGATGTTTTCCCTACCAATACATAGGGGTCAGGGCTCGGTATCAGGGGTGATGTTTTCCCTACCAATACACAAGGGTCAGGGCTCGGTATCAGGGGTGATGTTTTCCCTACCAATACATAGGGGTCAGGGCTCCTTATCAGGGGTGATGTTTCCCCTACCAATACATAGGGGTCAGGGCTCGGTATCAGGGGTGATGTTTCCCCTACCAATACATAGGGGTCAGGGCTCGGTATCAGGGGTGATGTTTCCCCTACCAATACATAGGGGTCAGGGCTCGGTATCAGGGTGATGTTTCCCCTACCAATACATAGGGGTCAGGGCTCGGTATCAGGGGTGATGTTTTCCCTACCAATACATAGGGGTCAGGGCTCGGTATCAGGGGTGATGTTTTCCCTACCAATACATAGGGGTCAGGGCTCGGTATCAGGGGTGATGTTTTCCCTACCAATACATAGGGGTCAGGGCTCGGTATCAGGGGTGATGTTTTCCCTACCAATACATAGGGGTCAGGGCTCCTTATCAGGGGTGATGTTTCCTCTACCAATACATAGGGGGTCAGGGCTCGGTATCAGGGGTGATGTTTCCCCTACCAATACATAGGGGTCAGGGCTCGGTATCAGGGGTGATGTTTTCCCTACCAATACATAGGGGTCAGGGCTCGGTATCAGGGGTGATGTTTTCCCTACCAATACATAGGGGTCAGGGCTCGGTATCAGGGGTGATGTTTTCCCTACCAATACATAGGGGTCAGGGCTCGGTATCAGGGGTGATGTTTTCCCTACCAATACATAGGGGTCAGGGCTCCTTATCAGGGGTGATGTTTCCCCTACCAATACATAGGGGTCAGGGCTCGGTATCAGGGGTGATGTTTCCCCTACCAATACATAGGGGTCAGGGCTCGGTATCAGGGGTGATGTTTTCCCTACCAATACATAGGGGTCAGGGCTCGGTATCAGGGGTGATGTTTCCCCTACCAATACATAGGGGTCAGGGCTCGGTATCAGGGGTGATGTTTCCCTACCAATACATAGGGGTCAGGGCTCGGTATCAGGGGTGATGTTTCCCTACCAATACATAGGGGTCAGGGCTCGGTATCAGGGGTGATGTTTCCCCTACCAATACATAGGGGTCAGGGCTCGGTATCAGGGGTGATGTTTCCCCTACCAATACATAGGGGTCAGGGCTCGGTATCAGGGGTGATGTTTCCCTACCAATACATAGGGGTCAGGGCTCGGTATCAGGGGTGATGTTTTCCCTACCAATACATAGGGGTCAGGGCTCGGTATCAGGGGTGATGTTTCCCCTACCAATACATAGGGGTCAGGGCTCGGTATCAGGGGTGATGTTTTCCCTACCAATACATAGGGGTCAGGGCTCCTTATCAGGGGTGATGTTTCCCCTACCAATACATAGGGGTCAGGGCTCGGTATCAGGGGTGATGTTTCCCTACCAATACATAGGGGTCAGGGCTCGGTATCAGGGGTGATGTTTTCCCTACCAATACATAGGGGTCAGGGCTCGGTATCAGGGGTGATGTTTCCCCTACCAATACATAGGGGTCAGGGCTCGGTATCAGGGGTGATGTTTCCCCTACCAATACATAGGGGTCAGGGCTCGGTATCAGGGGTGATGTTTCCCCTACCAATACATAGGGGTCAGGGCTCGGTATCAGGGGTGATGTTTCCCCTACCAATACATAGGGGTCAGGGCTCGGTATCAGGGGTGATGTTTCCCCTACCAATACATAGGGGTCAGGGCTCGGTATCAGGGGTGATGTTTCCCCTACCAATACATAGGGGTCAGGGCTCGGTATCAGGGGTGATGTTTTCCCTACCAATACATAGGGGTCAGGGCTCGGTATCAGGGGTGATGTTTCCCCTACCAATACATAGGGGTCAGGGCTCGGTATCAGGGGTGAGTAGTACCTTGTATCCCTCTGCTCCATGAATGATGTCTTTCATTGAGCTGGTCACTTTCTCTCTCTCAGCCTTCAACACCTCCACTTCCTCCTTCAGAGAGACAGCCTCTTTCCTGCTGGTGTCCAGCTCCTTCCTGGCTTTCACAGCCACCGCCTTGATCTTATTCATCCTCTCATTCTTCTCTTTGCTTTCCTTCTCCAGCAGGGCTGTGATGAAGGGATGGAATCAAAAGAGGACACAGAGACATCATCACACATAGATCATTGGCAGTATCAGAATCCCCTAATGATTGCCACTTTGTATCTGTCATTCTTATGAGCTTAATAAAATCACCTAGAAATAATAAAACAAGCAAAACACTGTTAGTACTGTCCATCTGTGTTTACTGGTCATAGTATCCCAGTTCCCTCTTCTGGACCTCTCCATTACAGTAGTAATTAGGAACGTACCGATTTTCTCAGTGAACTCTATGGCTGTGTTCTCCTCTGAGACAGTGGAGGCTGTAGACTGATGGGGGGAGAGACAGGGAGGTGGAGGGAGAGGAAAAGTCAGTCTGTAGAACTAATGAAAAATACCTCAGCAGTCACTGTAACAAACTATAACTTGAGGCAAAAATAAATAAATAATGTAATCCAGTAAACTTGAAGACACTGACAGAAGAAGCACTCACCTGCAGGACAGCCATCTCACTCTTCAGCTGGGATATGACTTTGTCCTTTTCTGTTAGCTGCTGTTGTAGCGCTCTCCTCTCCCCTTGTTTTTCCTCCTCCTCCTCTCTCTCCGTCACTCCTCCCACCTTCTGCTCCCTCTCTTTGTCTGCCAGTGTCTCTCTAGCGTTGCTGACCTGGGCCAATAATTCCTGATTCTCTGTTCTCATCTTCTCATTGGCAAGTTTCATCTCTACCAGGTCTCTCTGTAGAGCTTCAGTATCTCCCACCAGCTCCCCCAAATTACACTTCAGGAGGTTCCTCTCCTTTTCAAGCTCCTCTACACAAGCCTGCAGCTCCTCCACCTCCTCCCCTGGGCTCCCCTGCACCTCCCCTAGGCTGCTCTTCAGCAGGCTCCTCTCCTTCTCCAGCTCCTCTATACGAGCCTGTAGCTCAGCCACCCTTTCTCTTTGGCCTTGCCTCCCCTCCACCTCCCTCAGCCTCACCACCTCCATCTGTCTCTCCTGCAGTGCTGCCAGTGTTTGGTCCCTCTCTGTGCTCACCACATTGAGTGAATCCTCCAACTCCTGAACAGCACTGTCCTTCATCTGTAGCTGAGAGAGGATCTCCCCATTCTGCCTGCTCAGATCCTCCACTGAAGCCTTTAGCTCGAGGGTTAACGCTGTCTGCTCCTCAAGAGAGGCCTTTAGCTCGGAGGCTAACACAGTCTTCTCCTCCAGAGAGGTCTGCAGCTGCTCCTTCAGCCCCTCGGCTGCCTGTGTCTGCTCCAGGAAGCTCTCCAGCCTCTTCTCCAGGCCCTGGACCTCCTCCAATAGGCTTTCTCTGTCTTCATTCAGCACTCTCAACTTCTCTACCAGACTCTCTCTCTCCTCAGTTAGCCCTCTGACTCTCTCCTGTAGCTCCTGAATCGCTGACGCCCCCTGTTCCTTCATAGCTTCATATTGTCTGACGAAGTCCCCAGTCCTCTGACCTAGCTCAGTCTCCAGGCCTCTCAGGATGTCTCTGGTGTGTTCACACTCAGCCACCGCCTGCCCCCTCTCTCTGGCTAGGTACTCACATTCATCCACTGCCTGGCACCTCTCTTTGGCTAGAGACTCACATTCACCCACCGCCTGGGTATTCTTTCTAGCTAAGGTCTCACATTGGGTCCTCAGCTCCTGGACCTCTAGGATCAGTCTCTGCTGTTCTTCCAGGGTCAAACTCTGGTGGTCTGTGTCAGGGAAAGGGCTGGAGGGGCTAGCAGAGCTGGCAGGCAGGCTGTATGCTGGTTCTCTCTGTGGCCCACTCTGCTGGAGCTGAGTGAGGGCTGGAACCTCCTGAAGGTCACACTTGGGGGTTGCCGGGCTCAGAGGGTCTCGGTAAGGGGTCATATTCAGGTCAGGGGTCGCACCCTCCCGGGTCATCAGCAACTCATCGATCTTAAATTCTAGCTCCTCCTTCTCTGTCTGAAACTCCTCCCTCATCCTCTCAAGCTCCGCCTCCAGTTGAGTCTTCACATTGCCCAAGAAGGTCAGTTCGTCTTGCAGCATTGTATTCTGGGATTGCAGGTCCTCCAAGGCGGATCGGAGCTGTCCAGTCTCCGTCTCTCCATCACTGGCATCAATCTGACTTAAACCAGACAGCTCCAACATCCTGGCTATCCCCGAGCTGCGGCCACTAGGCTCCTCCTCTTCCTCCTGCACATCCTGCAAGAAACTGTCATAAGAGGAAGACAATTTGATTAATTAAGCACTTTTTAAAGTGACTCAAAGCATTTTAGTGTACAGTCTGTGACTCATCTCATGTCATCCAACACCAATATCGTGGCCAACACCAATGTATAGCAGTAGGACCCACCTGTCTTTGAGAGCGAGCTGCTCACTGAGCTCCTCTTGAAGGAGAAGCAGTCTCTCTCTCTCCATCTCAAAGTCCTCCTCCAGAGCTCTCAGCTCCTCTTCATGTTGCATGCTATGCTGGGCCAACTCTTCTCGTAGGTTCTCGACTTCTTGCTGGGCCTAAAATAAAAAGAAACACACAGTGTATTGCAACATTTAAACCAGAAGGTCTTTGTCAGCTATCGGCTTACAACCGCGTGAAGGTATTCACTTTGTGAAATGTTTCGGACACCGCTTTTGAACTAACCTCGGTCTGCGCCCTCTGGTGGTCCTCCTGCAGCACTGCAGCCTCCTGGGCACTTCGCTCCACCGCTGCAGCTAGCTCTGTCTGCAGACTCAAGATCTGCGACTCCAGGCTGTGACTAACAGCTTCTACACTGTTGTTTGTATCTTCCTTTTCTCTATGCTTTTCTTTCTCTCTGTCACTCTCGTCTTTCTCTCTTTCCCTATGCTTTTCTTTCTCTCTTTCGCTCTCTTTCTCTCTGTCACTCTCGTCTTTCTCTCTCAGAAGCCTCTGAAAGAATTCGACTTCTTCTTTATGTTTGGCCTGGGATACGTGCATGGTCTTCTCAAAAGTGGCCATCTTTTTCTGGTGGTCTTCCTTGGCCTGGTTCAACTCTCCCTGCAGGGTGGCCAGTTTTCTTACTGCATCCTGGCCATATTCAACAGAAAACATGAAGTTAGAGCTGGAACAAAAGGTTGAATACCATGCTGCTCTCCAGGACTAGGGTAGGTGACCACTGGTCTGGCCTACACAGACAGATAACATGAAGTTAGAGCTGGAACAAAAGGTTGAACACCATGCTGCTCTCCAGGACTAGGGTAGGTGACCACTGGTCTGGCCTACACAGACAGATAACATGAAGTTAGAGCTGGAACAAAAGGTTGAACACCATGCTGCTCTCCAGGACTAGGGTAGGTGACCACTGGTCTGGCCTACACAGACAGATAACATGGTCTACTACAGTTCACCTGCTCCCGCTGCTTGACCTTCTCATTCTCCTTCCGCAGTAACACTGCACTCTGCTGGGTCTCAGCCTTCTCCAGCAGCAAGGCACTCATCCTCTCAGTCAGCTCCTGGGAGAACAGATTACCACAGAATAGAATGGAAAACACATGACTTACAAACCCTCCCAAAGCACTTCAGCATATTCATTTTCTCATGTAACAATTTCAGATCACAAACCTGTATGACGGAGTCGTCTGAATTGCCTGTTGGCTGAGACTTGAGGGTGTCAACTTCCTTCTCCAAATCTGAAAAAAATATTGGGAAGTAGAAAGGACAAAAAAAATATTAAAAAGGAAATCCTACTACTGTATTGATATTATAAACGATCACAACATTGAATAGTAAACCAATGGTTGACCCTTTTTACATTTGCACTGTCTCCATGCACACTCACAGGACTCAACACACACTGACACTCCAACTCACAAATAACATGCACACACATTTATACTGACTCTATACACACACATACAATCATAATTTACACTGCTGCTACTGTTTATCATACATCCTGATGCCTAGTCACCTTACCCCTATACATATCTACCTCTATCACTTGTGCACGTCAAATTACACCTTGAATCTAAACAGTGAATGACAGGTGCATCATGTACCTGCACATTTGGACTTCATCTTCTGGATGGCAGACATCTGCTTCTTGGCAAACTTGATGAGGTCATCCTTGGACAACGTGTCCAACTTCATAGAGGTAACAGTAAGACAAAGGTACCAAACAGTAAGACAAAAGGTACCAAACAGTGAGACATAGAACACATTATTTTAGGGTCTCAGTCTTTTGATATTATAAAGTTGTCAAAAGTATGAGCACCAAGGCCAATCAATTAATGTATACATCATTGATACAGAAAGTGTACATGACATTTCAAAATACTGTAAGACTGGTAAGGGAAGAATGGGGTGGTGGTGGGTAGGATAGTATTTCTGATAACTCCAGGGTGCTGCACCTTTGATTTTGCTGCACCTGAAGGTGGTGAGGCCACAGACTCCGGAACAGTGTCCTGCTGTTGTGGAAAACAAACAATGACATAAAACAGGATATACCGGTATGACGCACACACACACCAATCTCACATTTACAGCCTAGGCAAACACTACAAAAGCGATGAGTAGGCATAATGTAGCTAATCTCATCTAGATAGCAATCTTTGCCTTTGGTGACACCGAAGCATGTAAATACTTCTGCATAAGGAAACAGTTGGATAGCTGTCCATGGCTAACATTGCCCTTATAGCTAGCTAGACCAGTAACTTGGCCACGGTCTAACTATAATTTCATGTTAGCAGTTGTGTAGTATCGCATATTATTTTAAATGGCGATTTAGTTGTCATTCCTATTATGTTAGCTAGCTAGATACACTAACGTTAGCTAAACCTGCTACTAGCCAGTCAGAAGAGCTAACAACAATCACTTAACGTTACATGTCGTTGGACCAAACTTACCTCCATCCTGATCGAAGCAATGTAACTAGCCAATCGTTAACGGAATCGGTAGTCTGTGTAGCTGAATATCTGCTATATGTTACTGAATGGTACGATTTGAAAACTAAAGCATTTCACTATTTTGATGTCCAACACTAAGCTTCAATTCATTTCCGGCTTCGTCAAACAACGTCCGTACGTACGTACGTACGTCACAGCAAACGTAATCGATAGTGCCTGCCAGACTTCAGATTGTATAACAGTGAAAACGATATATTTTTGTTGTTTCAAAGTAACATTAATTATTTATACACTGCACTAGGAATTTCCTGGTGAACAAAAGAGAAGAGCAGTCGCAGATAGTCAATTATAAGTCAATGAGGTTCATTACAAGAGTCAACCTCCAACACAGAAGCAGAGAAAACGTTTAGCTGTATTTTTTGTTCTTCTTCTGTGGGCTTTCTGGCGAACTATAACACAGAAAGGTGTTTTGCCACCACCAACTGGAATTCATTGAAACCAAAACAAGGTTAAAACATATAAATCCATAAGTGATAGGGAAATTAACTTATTCCACCCAAATAAAAATAGTACATTGACAAAACAAAACTCCCAATTCTGCATATCTCCCTTCTCGGGTTCTAGGGATTGAGAGGGTGGTACGGCTTTTCATCACTTTTATAACACATAACATGATCTTTTCCACAACTTGGACATCTTGGCTTCTCCCTTCTGAAAACACTTGAAACGTGATCAAAGCTTTACGATTATCACACTGCATTGGTCTTGGGATAAATGCTCTGACTCTGTAGTTAATATACTTGAGTAGGGAGAGACTCCATACCATTTTCCTAAGAGACACACACAACACTTCATACTTATCAAATCGGGTGAGACACAACACACGTTTCTTCTGATCCTCAGAACCACACAAAATCAAAACCATCCCACATCTCATGATCCTCACAGCCTTCACTCTACCCAGCACTCTCTCCACCAGTTTGAATATCTCAAATGGATTCCTCAAGATGGGTAATTTGATCAGCTGCTCCTCATTTGCAAACCTTACTCCTACAAGATACGAAGTAACGTTCTCATCACTGTACTCTAATTTGCTCTATTTTCCATTATTTTGGACAATATTCCAATTCTCTTTGATTCTACCGCCAAAGCACACCTCATGGCGCAACGCCTCTCCCCTATTTGACCTAGATAGTTTGTGTGTATGCATTGATATGTAGGCTACGTGTGCCTTAAAAAAATGAATGTAGTTCTGTCCTTAAGCTGTTCTTGTCTATTAATGTTCTGTATTATGTTATGTTTCATGTTTTGTGTGGACCCCAGGAAGAGTAGCTGCTGCTTTTGCAACAGCTAATGGGGATCCTAATAAAATACCAAAATACCAAAAATTTGATTCAGAATCCACTTCATCATCCGCTTCCGCCATCTTTCCAGAAAATCGCCTATGGCCTATGAGCACCGATTCATTTTATGTATAATTTCTCTTCATATGAATTTAAAATGATTTGCCAGTAGATTGTCAACGTGATTCATGATGATGACTGCTTGTTTAGCTTGTTAGCTAAGATGTTTAAAGTATGATGTTGACATGATCAGTCCAATCAAAGCTACGGTAGATATAACGTGATTTAATAACGTGATAAACTTAATTTTATCTGTAACCAATGACCTTGAGCTTTCTTGGATGGGCACTTCTAATGTAAATCAATGGCAGCACCCAAGGGTCTTGAATTTTCGAGCTCTCCCTGTAAATTTTGAAGTGACGTAGTGTCCCCATGAGTGACAGAACACTGAGCCAATCACGGTGCAACTAGAGAACATTACCAACTCCTATGCTCCTTATTTTCCGCTGGCTGCCCCACCACCACAGAAAGCACTCAGCTAGGCTGAAACACCTGCATTTTGGAGCTGCCTTACTCAAGAAAGCGAAAAAGAGGCCATGTTTTGTATGCGGCTGTCACGCCCTGATCAGTTTCACCTGTATTGTGCTTGTCTTCACCCCCTACCAGGTGTCTCCCAATTGTCCACATTATCCCCGGTGTATTTATACCAGTGTTTTTTGTTTGTCTGTTGCCAGTTCGCCTTGTCCCGTCAAGTCGTACCAGCGTGTTTTTCCATTTTTTGAGGTTTTCTAGTCTTCCCTGTTCTGACCATTCTGCCTACCCTGACCCTGCCTGCCGTTCGATACCTCATTGACTTTGCCCTGGACTACAGACCATTCTGCTTGCCCTGACCCTGCCTGCCTGCCGTTCTGTACCTCTTCGACTCTGCCCTGGATTACTGACCTCTGCCTGCCCTCGACCTGCTCTGGCTTGTCCCCTCGTATTATAAATATTATGAGAACTGTACTATCCGCCTCCTGTGTCTGCATCTGGATCATATCCTGAGTTTTGATAGCAGCTTTCTTAACTCAATTACTATTATGTTTACATTGTCTGCAAATTGATTTGTGACATGTATTAATGGCACTTGCTAAACCCTTGCTAAACAAGTGGGGCTCAAAACAGTTGGAGCTCTGCCCCACCTGTCCTTACTCAACAAATGCATCCAACAAGAAGCGATTCATTATCATTCATACACATATCCTCCACTCCAATTTTAGACAATTTCCTTTCTGTTCCAGTTTTCCTACTACTGTGGTCCATTCAGAACAGTCATCTTCATCAACTTTGCTTGATGGGCTGTTTGATTCGAACTCAGCATCCACTTCCTCCATCTTTTTCCTGAACCAGAACTGTAGATGACCTCTAACTGACTTCTTGGAGATAGGCCCATTATATAATAATCAGACAGCACAAAGTGTACTGTAAACACCAGCCAGAGAGGCTTGTAGGAAGTGAAAACAAAGGGCAGTGACTATAACAGCTGCTACAGAATCACAGTGTTTCACAAAATATAATAATATTCAGTGTGTCCTCAGTCCTTATACCTCCAGTCTGGCATCAATCACTATCAACAGATATGAGTATAATCCAATACATACAGCCTCTAGTTTAGCGACCATCAAGTGTTACAAACAGAACAATGGAAATCATGAGTATTACAGAAAGGGGAAATATATAAATAAATAGTGTTAATAACTCTAAACTGAATATGAACTTTATTCATCTTAAATATTCATATGACATACACCAGTGACTTTAAGTCTATAGTTTAGTGCACATCAATCAGTCAATGTGTGTGTGGGATGAGAGTAAAAGCCCATTTATGCTTGCTCCGGAATATGTGTTCCAGATGCTCTGTACAGAAGGTGTGACTGAGGCTTGCAGAGGCCAAATCGAGCTCCTTACTGCTTCACTGTGCGCCTCCTAACTTTTGTAAAAGAATCTGCATGTTAGAGGTCTTCACGATCCAAAAAGCTGGACCGGTCCTAAATGGTTCCCACCCATCCAGTCCACACAAGTGGGTATTATTACCACCGGGCAGCCCATACAGGAAAAGGTCTTCATGAGACAGGATTATTATTATTATTTTTATTTTTTATTTGACCCCTTTTTCTCCCCATATCATGGTATCCAGTTGTTTTTAGTAGCTACTATCTTGTCTCATCGCTACAACTCCCGTACGGGCTCGGCAGAGACAAAGGTTGAAAGTCATGCGACCTCCGATACACAACCCAACCAAGCCGCACTGCTTCTTAACACAGCGCGCATCCAACCCAGAAGCCAGCCGCACCGATGTGTTGGAGGAAACACCGTGCACCTGGCAACCTTGGTTAGCGCGCACTGCGCCCGGCCCACCACAGGAGTCGCTGGTGCGCGATGAGACATCCCTACTGGCCAAGCCCTCCCTAACCCGGACAACGCTAGGCCAATTGTGCGTCGCCCCACGGGCCTCCCGGTCATGGCCGCTCTCTCTCTATTGTCGGAACTGTTTTATAATTTCATGTGTTTATTGTTTGTCTATCTTTTTTATGTATTTGTCTACAAGTTTATTTATGTTTACAACAAGCAAGGGGAAGATATCAAAATAGGGGAATAATTGTACGGAATACATTTGTACGGAATACATTTGTACTGTAGTGAAGCCGAGTAATGCAAGGTCTCTTTCATGATCATGTGAAATCAATTGCTATGGAAATGCTAGGATGTGTTTTTCAATTATGTTAAAGGTAATTATGATGCAACTATGATGGTGATACGATATACACTGCTCAAAAAATAAAGGGAACACTTAAACAACACAATGTAACTCCAAATCAATCACACTTCTGTGAAATCAAACTGTCCACTTAGGAAGCAACACTGATTGACAATACATTTCACATGCTGTTGTGCAAATGGAATAGACAACAGGTGGAAATTATAGGCAATTAGCAAGACACCCCCAATAAAGGAGTGGTTCTGCAGGTGGGGACCACAGACCACTTCTCAGTTCCTATGCTTCCTGGCTGATGTTTTGGTCACTTTTGAATGCTGGCGGTGCTTTCACTCTAGTGGTAGCATGAGACGGAGTCTTCAACCCACACAAGTGGCTCAGGTAGTGCAGCTCATCCAGGATGGCACATCAATGCGAGCTGTGGCAAGAAGGTTGCTGTGTCTGTCAACGTAGTGTCCAGAGCATGGAGGTGCTACCAGGAGACAGGCCAGTACATCAGGACTCAAGTTTTATTTTAAGTCCGCAAGCTAGATCCCTGCAATGTCTCATTAAAGATCGAGATAACTTTTCTGTACTCTCTGGACTAAAACCTAATTATGATAAGTTTACAGTATTACGTATTGGATCCTTAAAGAATACAACTTTTACATTACTTTTCAGCTTACCTATAAAATGGGCTGATGGTGAAGTAGACATACTCGGGATTCATATCACAAAATATATAAATAAGCTCTCCACAATGAATTTCAATAGAAAATTTATAAAAATAGACCATGGAGAGGTAAATACTTGTCTATTTATGGAAAAATGTATTAATTGAAAATTATACTTTTTTCAAAGTATCTGTCTTTTTCAAACAAGCATTGCAGAGCTGGCTACAATTTCAATTTCATCCCCCTGAAAAGATAGAACAAATATTACAACAAATATTATGGCTGAACTCAAATGTGCTGGTTGATAAAATACCTGTATTTATGGGAAAGATATTTGAAAAGGTTATTTTTGTTTTTAAATGATATTGTAAATTGTAATGGTAGAGTTATGTCCTTCATGGAGTTATCAGAATTGTATGGGAAGGTCAGCTCAATCCAAGAGTAAAACCAATTGATTACAGCATTGCCCCAGAAATGGAGGAGGCGGGTGGCAGCGGGAGGAGGTAGGGAACTGGTCTGTCTGCCCAATATAAAGGATCAAAAATAGCATGAATAGGAAAGTATACCAGTTCATTTGAGGACCAGGATGTTGACAACTGTGCCATACAGATTGCAAAATAGTAGGGAAGAGATTTTTGATGTACCGATTCCATGGTACAGGCTGTATGAGTTGATATATAAAACAACGCAAAATTATTATATAGAATTCTTGCCACCAACAATATGTTGAATATTTGGGGCATAAAATCATCGAATCTCTGCAGATTTTGTTGTGAGGATACAGAATCAATAGACCATTTATTTTGGTATTGCCCTCAGGTAGCCTGTTTCTGGTCTCATGTTCAGGAATGGCTGAAAATCCATAGCATTGATCTAAAATTGACCCTAGAAATAGTACTGTTAGGAGATCTGGAGAGACCGGGTCAGTCAATTACTAATATACTAATACTCTTAGTAAAAGTATTTATCTTCAACACGCAATCTGTAGATTATATTCGATTAGATAGATTGAAATTGTATGTTAAACATCATAGCATAGTTGAAAGATATGTGTTGCGTAAAAACATGAAGTGGGTGGCCAGCAGGCATAGATGGGATGGACTGAGGGAAGCTGAGGGTTGGGATGTGGAATTGGAGACAAGTGGGAGTGGAGTTGCTGTGTGAGAGAGAGAATGATGGTCAAAAGATAAAGGGGGAAAAAGTCTAAATAAAACATAATAAAAGTACATTTGAATGACACTAAGTGGCAGTGTTTTTACAACTAATGCCAGTTTGTCTGAGGCTGATGACGTGGAGCTGTTTGTACACATGCATATACACACACTCTCATTCAAATAAACACATACAAGAACACACATACATGTAATAGTGCCAGACATGCACACAAACATAAAGTAGGCATTGCTGTTATGATTTCAGTTGTCCTTGATGTCCTTAGTTTAAAATGTATAATTTTAGTTTAAAAAAATGCATTGTTGTTTTCTTCTGTCTCTTCTTTTTTTCTCTTTAGTTCATTCTCTTGGATGTTGGTGCCGTGGGGGGTTCTTGGGGGTGGGGAATGGAATTCATTGTATTTTTATTTTTATTTTTTTCTTCTGGGAGGGGAGGGGTCTCAAATGGTTGAGGGACAGCTATTGGGGAACTGTGGTGGGATCTTGGAGGGTTCGGGTTTCACAAGATTGTGATAATGAAAAAGGAACCTATGACATTTATTTTATATCACTATCATGCACACGCAACCTCACACATAAGGATGGCTCTGTAGCGGAAAGACTGATACATGTTTGATAGTGTCTTGATGCTGTATTGTTTGTCCTTTGTTCTAACACTTTAATGTTACCCCTTCCTTGTGTTTTTTGTAATAAATCGTTATTTTAAAAACATTTTTTAGAACACAGCAGTAAACACAGTGAAAGGCTTATCTCCTACCATGTATGTTGCAAGAGCCCACAGAGAATGTGATCCTGAACCTGAAAGGGGTTGAGAACCGTATGAGTATTTTCACAGTGGTCTGAAACGACTGACCTAAAAAGTTTTGGTACGAAACACATCCTTAATTCCCACTCTCCTCTTTTTACCTCATTGCAAAAAGTCAATAGATTTGGCTGCATAGCTAATAGCACATGAAATGTGTTATTATACAATTACTGTATGGGATAAGGAACAATTTATACAAATACACACAGATATACCTTCTTACTGCGTTGACAAATGAATGAACAAATGAAAGAACACGTGCTCATGGTTTTGAAAGTGTTCACTACTTCCAGGTGTTTTCACTGGCTATTCTTCCAAGCCTGACAGTTTTATAGCCTGACTTTTTTCATCTTTGTTGTAAGAGTCAGACAACTTCTTTAGGCGGGTGTCCACGTGTGGAGGTGGGGTTTCAAGCTGATAAAGATTGAGGGTCTGCCCGATTACATTGCAGACGGAAGTCAGATCTTTCAAAACCTCGATAGGTATTTAACATGTCTGCCAACCATATCATAATATATAGCAACCTGATGCCCGACTGCACAGTCGATGACGTGGCACACAATGCAATGTCTGCGCATCGAGTCGGGCAGGAAATCAACCCATGACTCATCTGTCCCATAATGGCGCCTGTAAGCGCATGGGCAGCACCTTTGAGGCCATCTCCAGTCAATTTCTACTTCTATGAGTTGGTAAACAAACTGAAAAGGTGAAAAAGTACCTCCTCTACTGAATATGTCCCTCCACCCTCTGCTGAATATGTCCCTCCACCCTCTGCTGAATATGTCCCTCCACCCTTTACTGAATATGTCCCTCCACCCTCTACTGAATATGACCCTCCACCCTCTACTGAATATGTCCCTCCATCCTCTACTGAATATGTCCCTCCACCCTCTGCTGAATATGTCCCTCCACCCTTTACTGAATATGTCCCTCCACCCTCTACTGAATATGACCCTCCACCCTCTACTGAATATGTCCCTCCATCCTCTACTGAATATGTCCCTCCACCCTCTACTGAATATGTCCCTCCACCCTCTACTGAATATGTCCCTCCACCCTCTACTGAATATGTCCCTCCACCCTCTACTGAATATGTCCCTCCACCCTCTACTGAATATGTCCCTCCACCCTCTACTGAATATGTCCCTCCACCCTCTACTGAATATGTCCCTCCACCCTCTGCTGAATATGTCCCTCCACCCTCTGCTGAATATGTCCCTCCACCCTCTACTGAATATGTCCCTCCACCCTCTACTGAATATGTCCCTCCACCCTCTACTGAATATGTCCCTCCACCCTCTACTGAATATGTCCCTCCACCCTCTGCTGAATATGTCCCTCCACCCTCTACTGAATATGTCCCTCCCCTCTGCTGAATGTCCCTCCACCCTCTACTGAATATGTCCCTCCACCCTCTACTGAATATGTCCCTCCACCCTCTACTGAATATGTCCCTCCCCCTCTGCTGAATATGTCCCTCCACCCTCTACTGAATATGTCCCTCCACCCTCTACTGAATATGTCCCTCCACCCTCTACTGAATATGTCCCTCCACCCTCTACTGAATATGTCCCTCCACCCTCTACTGAATATGACCCTCCACCCTCTACTGAATATGTCCCTCCATCCTCTACTGAATATGTCCCTCCACCCTCTACTGAATATGTCCCTCCACCCTCTACTGAATATGTCCCTCCACCCTCTACTGAATATGACCCTCCACCCTCTACTGAATATGTCCCTCCATCCTCTACTGAATATGTCCCTCCACCCTCTACTGAATATGTCCCTCCACCCTCTACTGAATATGACCCTCCACCCTCTACTGAATATGTCCCTCCATCCTCTACTGAATATGTCCCTCCACCCTCTACTGAATATGTCCCTCCACCCTCTGCTGATTAAGGTTTTTTGTGTGCCTAACTATTTGTTTCTCAAAATAAGATGCTGCAAGGTGATAAACATTGTCCAATTTGCATTTGGGTGGGAATATCTGTGGCTGTGGCTGAGGCTGGGGTTAATGTAGATTGACAGGTTGTCTCTGCTTGTGTATTCCCGTGGTGTGGGTAGCTTTCTTTATCTGTTGAATATGGAGGCTGTCTGTTTTGACATGGAACCGAAGAACTGCTGACAGAACCTCCTTAGTAAGCCGCGCTCATCCTGACACGACTGGGCTGTGTGGTCTCGCTTTGTCTGCGTGTGTGTTCCTTCTCGCTCCACTCTGGTTGTTGGGTCAGGGGGTGGTGTCGTACTGTGTGTGTGTCTGTGTGCCCGCTTGCTTACATACGTGCATGCCATGGCTGGGCCACGGAACTCCACAGTCCCAACACACACACACAGGCTATCTCATCTATAAAACCCATGCTGCCTCAACCCTCCTTCCCCTCCTCACCCTGTCTCCCTGGGTCACACAGCCATCCATCACAGCCCCCCTTTGGTGCCATTTTTCTCTCCCCACTCAGTCAGGCAGTCAGGCCGTGGTTGGCTGTAATAAAAGTGACAGTGTGTGTCTTTAAAGTGTAATGAATATCCCTGCCTGTAGTGCCAGGGTCTATGAGCCGTAGAAGCAGAAACTCTACGTGCATCTCTCTGCTCCTCACTCAGCAGTACTGGTAGTGGTGAAGTCATCTCTCTGCTCCTCACTCAGCAGTACTGGTAGTGGTGAAGTCATCTCTCTGCTCCTCACTCAGCAGTACTGGTAGTGGTGAAGTCATCTCTCTGCTCCTCACTCAGCAGTACTGGTAGTGGTGAAGTCATCTCTCTGCTCCTCACTCAGCAGTACTGGTAGTGGTGAAGTCATCTCTCTGCTCCTCACTCAGCAGTACTGGTAGTGGTGAAGTCATCTCTCTGCTCCTCACTCAGCAGTACTGGTAGTGGTGAAGTCATCTCTCTGCTCCTCACTCAGCAGTACTGGTAGTGGTGAAGTCATCTCTCTGCTCCTCACTCAGCAGTACTGGTAGTGGTGAAGTCATCTCTCTGCTCCTCACTCAGCAGTACTGGTAGTGGTGAAGTCACCTCTGCTCTGCTCAGCAGTCTGGTAGTGGTGAAGTCATCTCTCTGCTCTCAGCAGTACTGGTAGTGGTGAAGTCATCTCTCTGCTCCTCACTCAGCAGTACTGGTAGTGGTGAAGTCATCTCTCTGCTCCTCACTCAGCAGTACTGGTAGTGGTGAAGTCATCTCTCTGCTCCCCACTCAGCAGTACTGGTAGTGGTGAAGTCATCTCTCTGCTCCTCAGCAGTACAGTGGTGAAGTCAGTACTGGCAGTACTGGTAGTGGTGAAGTCATCTCTCTGCTCCTCAAGTCATCTCTCTGCTCCTCACTCAGCAGTACTGGTAGTGGTGAAGTCACCTCTCTGCTCCTCACTCAGCAGTACTGGTAGTGGTGAAGTCATCTCTCTGCTCCTCACTCAGCAGTACTGGTAGTGGTGAAGTCATTTCAGCATAGATGGAGATGCACTTTAGTATCTTGAAACAGCTATTTGTCTAACATCACGGTAAGCAAGGCTATACTTCCTCTCTGAGTGGAGAGACTCAGGCTGATTGAGAAATAAAGCAGCAGCCCTTTAGGCAGACAGTACAGAGAGTACACTGCTGTGAGTAGTAAAGAAGTGTGTTTTATACTGTTGACAGTTGAGACAGTAACATACCGCTGGTAAAACTGTATACTGTATACTACAATTAACAAACGTGAAATAAACAATGAGAAATGAACAGTACAACATTACACTCACACAAGTTTCAAACGAATAGAGACATTTGAAATGTTATATTGTGACTATGTCTACAGAAATATGGGTTGTATTTACAATGGTGATTGTTCTTCACTGGTTTATCAAAATTGGATTTGTTTTCTAATACTTTGTGGGTCATGTAATAGGGAAATATGTGTCTCTAATACGGTCATACATTTTGCAGGAGGTTAGGAATTGAGAACAGCTGAAAAAACCCTTGCCAAAGGGAACAAAAACATCCCAAAATGTTGTCTTAATATATGCTCTACCTGTTCCGAACTGTTTCAGAATGCAATCATGCCTTCCCCCCCAGAACAAACAGACCCCTGCTGGACTATAGTAATTATGGATGGGCTGGCGCTTGACATTTCCCTTCCCCCTTCATCTCCCTTCCCATAACCCCTCCCACACACTCACCCTCATACTGTGAGGGTAAAGAAGACCTCACAATGTGTGATTGGAACAACTCTTGTTAGCAGGGGGCTTAATCACAAACACATACAATCCTGGGATTGTTGTGTTAATCAGTCAGTGTGTACCAACCTGGACAACCTGGGGTCTATTCTTAGATTAGGATTCTTGACATTGAATATCATTTTCTCATGACAATAATAAGAAATTACCCCAATAGAATTTGAGAAATTAGGTTAATTAAAATTTTAAGTGGGATTAATTGAGTTGCTGTTGAGTTGATTGTACCAGCAGGCCTATCTTTCATTTACATGTCAATATGCAACATTATCTAAATGAGACTGATAGTCAATGAGACTGAAAGGGCACCAGGCTACATATTTCACTCCTTTATCCAGTATAATAACGTTGAACTTTCCTTCAATTCAGTCTGCTTTTCTTTCTGAAGCCTTCTGTATTTATTCAGTTTGACATTTTCCTTTCTACGCCTGGCAGGACCATTAATAAACAGTATGTCCTGACATTTTCATGTATTTCTGGGGAATTGAACCACTCAGACGGTTTATGTGCCATAATAGCCACTCTTAGAGAATGTTGCTGTAATGAATGACCACCATATCTCTCCCTGGAGATCATCTACTGCAATATCTGCTTCTCATCTCTGCTCTGCTAATAGATCCTAATTCTGAAGATCCACTCAGTTAGTCGTAGTAATAGGTCAGCAGAGGGAGAGAGGGAGAGAGAAAGAGAGGGAGAGAGAGAAAGAAAGAAATAGAGGGAGAAAGAGAGGGAGAGAGAAAGAGAGGGATAAAGAGAGAGAGAAATAGAGGGAGAGAGAGAAAGAGAGAAATAGAGGGACAGAGAAATAGAGGGAGAAAGAGAGGGAGAGAGAAAGAGAGGGAGAGAGAGAAAGAGGGAGAACAAGAGTTCTGTCACTCACCCACTCACCCACCCACCCACCCACTCACACACACACATTTGATTAGCCACCAATGGAACAACCTGCCTGTTTTTAACAACCACAACTGATTACTCTACTGCTTCCTGAATGCTATCCACCTCCCTTCTCCCCCCCCCTTCCTCTCCTACTTTACCTCCTCTTATTCGATTATAGAAAACTGCATGAATACTATCCACCTCCCTTCTCCCCCCTTCCTCTCCTACTTTACCTCCTCTTATTCGATTATAGAAAACTGCATGAATACTATCCACCTCCCTTCCCCCCTTCCTCTCCTACTTTACCTCCTCTTATTCGATTATAGAAAACTGCATGAATACTATCCACCTCCCTTCTCCCCCCTTCCTCTCCTACTTTACCTCCTCTTATTCGATTATAGAAAACTGCATGAATACTATCCACCTCCCTTCTCCCCCCTTCCTCTCCTACTTTACCTCCTCTTATTCGATTATAGAAAACTGCATGAATACTATCCACCTCCCTTCTCTCCCCCCTTCCTCTCCTACTTTACCTCATCTTATTCGATTATAGAAAACTGCATGAATACTATCCACCTCCCTTCTCCCCCTTCCTCTCCTACTTTACCTCCTCTTATTCGATTATAGAAAACTGCATGAATACTATCCACCTCCCTTCTCCTCCCCCCTTCCTCTCCTACTTTACCTCCTCTTATTCGATTATAGAAAACTGCATGAATACTATCCACCTCCCTTCTCCCCCCTTCCTCTCCTACTTTACCTCCTCTTATTCGATTATAGAAAACTGCATGAATACTATCCACCTCCCTTCCCCCCTTCATCTCCTACTTTACCTCCTCTTATTCGATTATAGAAAACTGCATGAATACTATCCACCTCCCTTCTCCCCCCTTCCTCTCCTACTTTACCTCCTCTTATTCGATTATAGAAAACTGCATGAATACTATCCACCTCCCTTCTCCCCCCTTCCTCTCCTACTTTACCTCCTCTTATTCGATTATAGAAAACTGCATGAATACTATCCACCTCCCTTCCCCCCTTCCTCTCCTACTTTACCTCCTCTTATTCGATTATAGAAAACTGCATGAATACTATCCACCTCCCTTCCCCCCCCCTTCATCTCCTACTTTACCTCCTCTTATTCGATTATAGAAAACTGCATGAATACTATCCACCTCCCTTCTCCCCCTTCCTCTCCTACTTTACCTCCTCTTATTCGATTATAGAAAACTGCATGAATACTATCCACCTCCCTTCTCCCCCCTTCCTCTCCTACTTTACCTCCTCTTATTCGATTATAGAAAACTGCATGAATACTATCCACCTCCCTTCTCCTCCCCCTTCCTCTCCTACTTTACCTCCTCTTATTCGATTATAGAAAACTGCATGAATACTATCCACCTCCGTCCCCCCCCTTCCTCTCCTACTTTACCTCCTCTTATTCGATTATAGAAAACTGCATGAATACTATCCACCTCCCTTCTCCCCCCTTCCTCTCCTACTTTACCTCCTCTTATTCGATTATAGAAAACTGCATGAATACTATCCACCTCCCTTCTCCTCCCCCCCCCTTCCTCTCCTACTTTACCTCCTCTTATTCGATTATAGAAAACTGCATGAATACTATCCACCTCCCTCCCCCCTTCCTCTCCTACTTTACCTCCTCTTATTCGATTATAGAAAACTGCATGAATACTATCCACCTCCCTCCCCCCTTCCTCTCCTACTTTACCTCCTCTTATTCGATTATAGAAAACTGCATGAATACTATCCACCTCCCTTCCCCCCCCCCTTCCTCTCCTACTTTACCTCCTCTTATTCGATTATAGAAAACTGCATGAATACTATCCACCTCCCTTCCCCCCCCTTCCTCTCCTACTTTACCTCCTCTTATTCGATTATAGAAAACTGCATGAATACTATCCACCTCCCTCCCCCCCCCCCCTTCCTCTCCTACTTTACCTCCTCTTATTCGATTATAGAAAACTGCATGAATACTATCCACCTCCCTTCCCCCCCCTTCCTCTCCTACTTTACCTCCTCTTATTCGATTATAGAAAACTGCATGAATACTATCCACCTCCCTCCCCCCTTCCTCTCCTACTTTACCTCCTCTTATTCGATTATAGAAAACTGCATGAATACTATCCACCTCCCTTCTCCCCCCTTCCTCTCCTACTTTACCTCCTCTTATTCGATTATAGAAAACTGCATGAATACTATCCACCTCCCTCCCCCCTTCCTCTCCTACTTTACCTCCTCTTATTCGATTATAGAAAACTGCATGAATACTATCCACCTCCCTTCCCCCCTTCCTCTCCTACTTTACCTCCTCTTATTCGATTATAGAAAACTGCATGAATACTATCCACCTCCCTTCCCCCACCTTCCTCTCCTACTTTACCTCCTCTTATTCGATTATAGAAAACTGCATGAATACTATCCACCTCCCTTCCCCCCTTCCTCTCCTACTTTACCTCCTCTTATTCGATTATAGAAAACTGCATGAATACTATCCACCTCCCTCCCCCCTTCCTTCCTCTACTTTACCTCCTCTTATTCGATTATAGAAAACTGCATGAATACTATCCACCTCCCTTCCCCCCTTCCTCTCCTACTTTACCTCCTCTTATTCGATTATAGAAAACTGCATGAATATACTATCCACCTCCCTTCCCCCCTTCCTCTCCTACTTTACCTCCTCTTATTCGATTATAGAAAACTGCATGAATACTAATCACCTCCCTTCCCCCCTTCCTCTCCTACTTTACCTCCTCTTATTCGATTATAGAAAACTGCATGAATACTATCCACCTCCCTTCCCCCCTTCCTCTCCTACTTTACCTCCTCTTATTCGATTATAGAAAACTGCATGAATACTATCCACCTCCCTTCCCCCCCTTCCTCTCCTACTTTACCTCCTCTTATTCGATTATAGAAAACTGCATGAATACTATCCACCTCCCTCCCCCCTTCCTCTCCTACTTTACCTCCTCTTATTCGATTATAGAAAACTGCATGAATACTATCCACCTCCCTTCCCCCCCCCTTCCTCTCCTACTTTACCTCCTCTTATTCGATTATAGAAAACTGCATGAATACTATCCACCTCCCTTCCCCCCCCCCCTTCCTCTCCTACTTTACCTCCTCTTATTCGATTATAGAAAACTGCATGAATACTATCCACCCCCCCCCCCTTCCTCTCCTACCTTACCTCCTCTTATTCGATTATAGAAAACTGCATGAATACTATCCACCTCCCTCCCCCCCCCTTCCTCTCCTACTTTACCTCCTCTTATTCGATTATAGAAAACTGCATGAATACTATCCACCTCCCTTCCCCCCTTCCTCTCCTACTTTACCTCCTCTTATTTGATTATAGAAAACTGCATGAATACTATCCACCTCCCTTCCCCCCTTCCTCTCCTACTTTACCTCCTCTTATTTGATTATAGAAAACTGCATGAATACTATCCACCTCCCTTCTCCTCCCCCCTTCCTCTCCTACTTTACCTCCTCTTATTTGATTATAGAAAACTGCATGAATACTATCCACCTCCCTTCTCCCCCCTTCCTCTCCTACTTTACCTCCTCTTATTCGATTATAGAAAACTGCATGAATACTATCCAAACACTTCCTACCGCTTCTTTTCTCCACCATCCACCAATCTTCCTTCCCTTCTCTCCATTTAAAGACAAAGCCCTCTGTTAGCTCCAGGTCACACAGCTGTCCTATATCCCCACAGTGTGTCACTAATGTGTCTGAGTCTCAGTAGTCCAACTAAGGTACTCACTGCAAGGATCCCAGTATGATCTGTCTGTGTCCTCTCAGCACTAGAATGGAAAGAACAGTTAGTTTGTTCCCTGTTTGACTCTTTAAACAGTAAAAATACTGTTGGTAGTAATCTAGCAAGAGTTCTGTCCCATGGTTTTTTTTAACACACATGCAATAGATTTTCCTATTTGTGGTTCTCATATGTGGAGTGCCCTGAACCTTCATTGTATTTCATCCTCCCTGACATGTCCCTATGGAGTCACTATGGTAATATAGACGTTTCACTCCTGTGATAGAACCCTGAAACTACACACAAGTGTGCTCACACGCACTCACACACCCACACACACTGGTACGTATGGTAGTTGCCTGGTATGGCAACTACAGGGCTTTCCAGAGGGTGGTGGGTTCTGCCCAACGCATCACTGGGGGCACATTGCCTGCCCTCCAGGACATCTACAGCACCTGGTGTCACAGGAAGGCCAAGAAGGTTCACCCCACTATCATCCAGAAGGCAAGGTCAGTACAGGTGCATCAAAGCTGGGACAGAGAGACTGAAAAACAGCCTCTATCTCAAGGCCATCAGACTGTTAAATAGCCATCACTAGCCGGCCTCCACCAGTAACCTGCCCTGAACGTAGTCACTGTCACAAGTCGGCTAAAACCCGATTACTCAACAAAGCACCTTAGAGGCTGCTGCCCTGTGTACATACAGTTGAAGTCGGAAGTTTACATACACCTTAGCCAAATAGATTTAAACTCAGTTTTTCACAATTGCTGAAAATCCGAATAAAAATTCACCACTTTATTTTAAGAACGTGAAATGTCAGAATAATTGGAGATAGTAGTAATATATATTAGATAGTAATAGTTTATTTCAGAATTTCTGTCTTTCATCACATTCCCAGTGGGTCAGAAGTTTACATACACTCAATTAGTATTTGGTAGCATTGCCTTTAAATAGTTTAACTTGTGATTTGACACACACACACACACACACACACACACACACACACACACACACACACACACACACACACACACACACACACACACACACACACACACACACACACACAGATTAGATTTGCAGATGGAGGCTGTCCCTGGGTAAAGATAACACATCAGTATTGGATTGGCCCCGGACAGGCCTGAGCTGGGTGTGTAAAATACAGCTTTCCTCAGAACTCTCTCTCTCTCTTTCTCCCTCTCTCGCTCTTTCTTTCTCCCCCTCTCTCTCTTTCTCCCCCCTCTCTTTCTTTCTCTCTGTCTCTCTCTCTCCCTTTCTCTCTCCCTCTCACACACACCACAACCTCTTCATGACCCCCAGCAAGAAGTACTGGGGTGTAACACTTCCGTATTACTGAGGTGTAGTGGTAATGGTGAGGTCTTGCACCACTTCGCTACAGCTGTATACTTACCCTCAGCAGGAGAAGGATTCAATATTCCTTTAAGCATTTAGGGAGCATCATTCACTCTGGCTGGCAGGAAACTGCCCTGAATACAAACCATTCCATTAGTGAAATTACCCTGAGAGATGGAGGGAGAGAGAACGAGAGGGAGAGGGAGGGAGAGAGAGAGATAAATTCCAGAAATTAAATAATGTGGAAAATTTGCTTAGCACCAGTGAATGTCACTTAGAGAGCCTTAGCGTGGGGTAAATAATGTTTTTTTTGTGTGTGTTTGTCTGAATGTGCTCAAGTAGAAACAGCAATTAGCGCTAATGATAAACAGCAGCTGAACAGAGCTCTCCCTTCACTGAGACTCTTACTGTATGTGGCTGTTTTCTAACAGTATGGTGTGTGTTCTCTGCCTGGGCTAATGGACCACCATTATGTGCTCCTATTGAATAGAATTATAGTTCTAGTTACTGTTTCACTCGGGTAAAGGTGATGAGAGAACGCGGATGTGTTGTATACAGTTACCCATATGTGGCACTACTGGTCTGTGAGCAGCTGTTGTGTTCATGGAAGGCTACTTGCTCCCTCGCATTGAACGATTCAACAAATCAGGCATCATCGCAATGTGAATTTCTATAATACCTGAAATAAATCATCTTGGCATGCCATTCAGTCTAACCTATAATAACTATCTGTCTCTCTGCTGTATGTGAGTCATAAGACAAGGTGTCCTGTATCAGTGTATCCCTAACCACCATCCATAATATATTAAAGGCCGGTTAGCAACCATAAAGATATCTGTATTGATCTGCTAGTTCTGCTCTGCCTCTTTAGACTGAGAGACAAATAACCTGTGTGTGTGTGTGTGTGTGTGTGTGTGTGTGTGTGTTTTTGTGTGTGTTAGACTAAGAGACAAATTGCTCCTTTCCCCTCGTAAGGGAACTCATTTAATTTTGCATGGCGAGGGAGGGAGTGAGAAGGCCATGTCAGGACTGTTCTCTAGGTACTTAACCATGTCAGGTTAACTACTACTTCCGGGTTGGAGCGAGCGGTCGCATTCGCACTTCGGTCCGCAGGTAGTATTACTTTTCATTACTTTTCATTACATTTCATTATAGTACAACGGTTTGATTTGTCTAATCTTAGCAATTTCTTCTTAGCTAGCTGCATAGCCATCTTTGTATCAAAGATAATTGAGTAATTATCGTATTTCGTCGTCCGAACGTAGTCTACTGCCCAGCAGCTAGCCAGCTAGCTAACGTCCACCGTCTTACCGAATAGCAGCACTGTAGAAACTATTACACTCAACTGAACGACTTGATTAGTGTAGTGTTAGCTAGCTACATAGTTGTCTTTGCTGTCTTCGTATCCAAGATAATTGTGTAGTTTAGAGCGTGTAGTCTTAGAGTGATTATCTTAATTTACTGAGGTTAGCTAGCCAGCTACTTGTCGTCCTTAACGTAGGAGACACTGCTAGCTAGCTAACAGCTAGCCAACGTCTACCGAATATAACTTCCCACTCAACAACCCGGTCGCATTCCGCTTCGCTCCACAGGTAGTGTCACATTTTCATTTCATTTCATTACAGCACAACGGTTTGATTTGCTTGATCGTAGCTAGCTACATAGCTAGCTACATAGCCGTCTTTGTATCAAAGATAATTGTGTAGTCTAGAGCGATTTTCTAGGTTAGCTAGCCAGCTATTGTCGTTCTTTTAACGCAACGTAACGTAATCAACACTGCTAGCTAGCCAGCTAGCCCCCGAATAGCTGCACTGTAGAAACTATTACACTCAACGGAACGACTTGATTAGTGTAGTGTCAACAACGCAGCCACTGCCAGCTAGCCTACTTCAGCAGTACTGTATCATTTTAATCATTTTAGTCAATAAGATTCTTGCTACGTAAGCTTAACTTTCTGAACATTCGAGACGTGTAGTCCACTTGTCATTCCAATCTCCTCTTCTGTAGCCTGTCAACTATGTGTCTGTCTATCCCTGTTCTCTCCTCTCTGCACAGACCATACAAACGCTCCACACCGCGTGGCTGCGGCCACCCTAATCTGGTGGTCCCAGCGCGCACGACCCACGTGGAGTTCCAGGTCTCCGGTAGCCTCTGGAACTGCCGATCTGCGGCCAACAAGGCAGAGTTCATCTCAGCCTATGCCTCCCTCCAGTCCCTCGACTTCTTGGCACTGACGGAAACATGGATCACCACAGATAACACTGCTACTCCTACTGCTCTCTCCTCGTCCACCCAAGTGTTCTCGCACACCCCGAGAGCTTCTGGTCAGCGGGGTGGTGGCACCGGGATCCTCATCTCTCCCAAGTGGTCATTCTCTCTTTCTCCCCTTACCCATCTGTCTATCGCCTCCTTTGAATTCCATGCTGTCACAGTTACCAGCCCTTTCAAGCTTAACATCCTTATCATTTATCGCCCTCCAGGTTCCTCGGAGAGTTCATCAATGAGCTTGATGCCTTGATAAGCTCCTTTCCTGAGGACGGCTCACCTCTCACAGTTCTGGGCGACTTTAACCTCCCCACGTCTACCTTTGACTCATTCCTCTCTGCCTCCTTCTTTCCACTCCTCTCCTCTTTTGACCTCACCCTCTCACCTTCCCCCCTACTCACAAGGCAGGCAATACGCTCGACCTCATCTTTACTAGATGCTGTTCTTCCACTAACCTCATTGCAACTCCCCTCCAAGTCTCCGACCACTACCTTGTATCCTTTTCCTCTCACTCTCATCCAACACTTCCCACACTGCCCCTACTCGGATGGTATCGCGCCGTCCCAACCTTCGCTCTCTCTCCCCCGCTACTCTCTCCTCTTCCATCCTATCATCTCTTCCCTCTGCTCAAACCTTCTCCAACCTATCTCCTGATTCTGCCTCCTCAACCCTCCTCTCCTCCCTTTCTGCATCCTTTGACTCTCTATGTCCCCTATCCTCCAGGCCGGCTCGGTCCTCCCCTCCCGCTCCGTGGCTCGACGACTCATTGCGAGCTCACAGAACAGGGCTCCGGGCAGCCGAGCGGAAATGGAGGAAAACTCGCCTCCCTGCGGACCTGGCATCCTTTCACTCCCTCCTCTCTACATTTTCCTCCTCTGTCTCTGCTGCTAAAGCCACTTTCTACCACTCTAAATTCCAAGCATCTGCCTCTAACCCTAGGAAGCTCTTTGCCACCTTCTCCTCCCTCCTGAATCCTCCTCCCCCCTCCTCCCTCTCTGCAGATGACTTCGTCAACCATTTTGAAAAGAAGGTCGACGACATCCGATCCTCGTTTGCTAAGTCAAACGACACCGCTGGTTCTGCTCACACTGCCCTACCCTGTGCTCTGACCTCTTTCTCCCCTCTCTCTCCAGATGAAATCTTGCGTCTTGTGACGGCCGGCCGCCCAACAACCTGCCCGCTTGACCCTATCCCCTCCTCTCTTCTCCAGACCATTTCCGGAGACCTTCTCCCTTACCTCACCTCGCTCATCAACTCATCCCTGACCGCTGGCTACGTCCCTTCCGTCTTCAAGAGAGCGAGAGTTGCACCCCTTCTGAAAAAACCTACACTCGATCCCTCCGATGTCAACAACTACAGAACAGTATCCCTTCTTTCTTTTCTCTCCAAAACTCTTGAACGTGCCGTCCTTGGCCAGCTCTCCCGCTATCTCTCTCAGAATGACCTTCTTGATCCAAATCAGTCAGGTTTCAAGACTAGTCATTCAACTGAGACTGCTCTTCTCTGTATTACGGAGGCGCTCCGCACTGCTAAAGCTAACTCTCTCTCCTCTGCTCTCATCCTTCTAGACCTATCGGCTGCCTTCGATACTGTGAACCATCAGATCCTCCTCTCCACCCTCTCCGAGTTGGGCATCTCCGGCGCGGCCCACGCTTGGATTGCGTCCTACCTGACAGGTCGCTCCTACCAGGTGGCGTGGCGAGAATCTGTCTCCTCACCACGCGCTCTCACCACTGGTGTCCCCCAGGGCTCTGTTCTAGGCCCTCTCCTATTCTCGCTATACACCAAGTCACTTGGCTCTGTCATAACCTCACATGGTCTATCCTATCATTGCTATGCAGACGACACACAATTAATCTTCTCCTTTCCCCCTTCTGATGACCAGGTGGCGAATCGCATCTCTGCATGTCTGGCAGACATATCAGTGTGGATGACGGATCACCACCTCAAGCTGAACCTCGGCAAGACGGAGCTGCTCTTCCTCCCGGGGAAGGACTGCCCGTTCCATGATCTCGCCATCACGGTTGACAACTCCATTGTGTCCTCCTCCCAGAGCGCTAAGAACCTTGGCGTGATCCTGGACAACACCCTGTCGTTCTCAACTAACATCAAGGCGGTGGCCCGTTCCTGTAGGTTCATGCTCTACAACATCCGCAGAGTACGACCCTGCCTCACACAGGAAGCGGCGCAGGTCCTAATCCAGGCACTTGTCATCTCCCGTCTGGATTACTGCAACTTGCTGTTGACTGGGCTCCTGCCTGTGCCATTAAACCCTACAACTCATCCAGAACGCCGCAGCCCGTCTGGTGTTCAACCTTCCCAAGTTCTCTCACGTCACCCCGCTCCTCCGCTCTCTCCACTGGCTTCCAGTTGAAGCTCGCATCCGCTACAAGACCATGGTGCTTGCCTACGGAGCTGTGAGGGGAACGGCACCTCAGTACCTCCAGGCTCTGATCAGGCCCTACACCCAAACAAGGGCACTGCGTTCATCCACCTCTGGCCTGCTCGCCTCCCTACCACTGAGGAAGTACAGTTCCCGCTCAGCCCAGTCAAAACTGTTCGCTGCTCTGGCCCCCCAATGGTGGAACAAACTCCCTCACGACACCAGGACAGCGGAGTCAATCACCACCTTCCGGAGACACCTGAAACCCCACCTCTTTAAGGAATACCTAGGGTAGGATAAGTAATCCTTCTCAACCCCCCCCCCTAAAAGATTTAGATGCACTATTGTAAAGTGGCTGTTCCACTGGATGTCATAAGGTGAATGCACCAATTTGTAAGTCGCTCTGGATAAGAGCGTCTGCTAAATGACTTAAATGTAAATGTAAATGTAAGGCCCCCTCAGATCAGACCTATGCCACTCCTGCCCACCCCATGCACCCCACCCCCGCAAAGAGGGCCTCAACATGGAAGACACACATACGCCCAGGTAGTGAGCGGGCAAACAGTCCCAACCCCCACTCTCACACTCGCCCAAGCCAATAGCATGTACCAGATGCTCAGCAGGCTCTGCTCACACTTACTGGCCTGAGGCCAAACCACGACCAACAACATTGGACACTCTATGGAACAAAAAGCCTTCACTATATCATCCTGGAATATCCAAGGCCTGAGGTCATCTGCCTTTGGCCTGAAGAGCAGAAACCCGGACTTCACCAAAAAAATTGGTAATACAGACATTGTCATCCTGCAAGAAACCTGGTATAGAGGAGACAGACCCACTGGTTGCCCTCTAGGTTACAGAGAGCTGGTAGTCCCATCCACCAAACTACCAGGTGTGAAACAGGGAAGGGACTCAGGGGGTATGCTAATTTGGTATAGAGCAGACCTAACTCACTCCATTAAATTAATCAAAACAGGAACATTCTACATTTGGCTAGAAATTCAAAAGGAAATGATCCTAACAGAGAAAAATGTCCTCCTGTGTGCTACCTATATCCCCCCACTAGAATCCCCATATTTTAATGAAGACAGCTTCTCCACCCTGGAGGGGGAAATCAATCATTTTCAGGCCCAGGGACATGTACTAGTCTGTGGCGACCTAAATGCCAGAACCGGACAAGAACCTGACACCCTCAGCACACAGGGGGACAAACACCTGCCTGGAGGTGACAGCATTCCCTCCCACATATGCCCCCCTAGGCACAACTATGACAACATAACCAACAAAAACGGGTCACAACTCCTGCAGCTCTGTCGCACGCTGGGTATGTACATAGTCAACGGTAGACTTCGAGGGGACTCCTATGGTAGGTACACCTATAGCTCATCTCTTGGCAGTAGTACTGTAGACTACTTTATCTCTGACCTCTACCCAGAGTCTCTCAGAGCGTTCACAGTCAGCCCACTGACACCCCTATCAGACCACAGCAAAATCACAGTCTACTTAAACAGAGCAATACTCAATCATGAGGCATCAAAGCCAAAGGAACTGAGTAACATTAAGAAATGCTATAGATGGAAGGAATGCAGTTTGGAAACCTACCAAAAAACAATTGGGCAACAACAAATTCAATCCCCTTTAGACAATTTCCTGGGTAAAACGTTCCACTGTAATAGTGAATGTGTAAACTTAGCAGTAGAAAATCTTAACAGTATATTTGACCTCTCAGCCTCCCTATCAAATCTAAAAATCTCAAATAGAAAACCGAAGAAAATTAACAACAATGACAAATGGTTTGATGAAGAATGCAAAAATCTAAGAAAGAAATTGAGAAACCTGTCCAACCAAAAGTATAGAGACCCGGAAAACCTGAGTCTACGCCTTCACTATGGGGAATCACTAAAACAATACAGAAATACACTACGGAAAAAGAAGGAACAGCATGTCAGAAATCAGCTCAATGTAATTGAAGAATCCATAGACTCTAACCACTTCTGGGAAAATTGGAAAACACTAAACAAACAACAACACGAAGAATTATCTATCCAAAATGGGGATGTATGGGTAAACCACTTCTCCAATCTTTTTGGCTCTATAAAAAAAGAATAAAGAGCAAAAACATATACATGATCAAATACAGATCTTAGAATCAACTATTAAAGACTACCAGAACCCACTGGATTCTCCAATTACATTGAATGAGATACAGGACAAAATTAAAACCCTCCAACCCAAAAAGGCCTGTGGTGTTGATGGTATCCTCAATGAAATGATCAAATATACAGACAACAAATTCCAATTGGCTATACTAAAACTCTTTAACATCATCCTTAGCTCTGGCATCTTCCCCAATATTTGGAACCAAGGACTGATCACCCCAATCCACAAAAATGGAGACAAATTTGACCCCAATAACTACCGTGGAATATGCGTCAACAGTAACCTTGGGAAAATCCTCTGCATTATCATTAACAGCAGACTCGTACACTTCCTCAATGAAAACAATGTACTGAGCAAATGTCAAATTGGCTTTTTACCAAATTACCGTACAACAGACCATGTATTCACCCTGCACACCCTAATTGACAACCAAACAAACCAAAACAAAGGCAAAGTCTTCTCATGCTTTGTTGATTTCAAAAAAGCCTTTGACTCAATTTGGCATGAGGGTCTGCTATACAAACTGTTGGAAAGTGGTGTTGGGGGTAAAACATACGACATCATAAAATCCATGTACACAAACAACAAGTGTGCGGTTAAAATAGGCAAAAAACACACAAATTTCTTCACACAGGGTCGTGGGGTTAGACAGGGATGCAGCTTAAGCCCCACCCTCTTCAACATATATATCAACGAACTGGCGCGGGCACTAGAAAATTCTGCAGCACCCGGCCTCACCCTACTAGAATCCGAAGTGAAATGTCTACTGTTTGCTGATGATCTGGTACTTCTGTCACCATCCAAGGAGGGCCTACAGCAGCACCTAGATCTTATGCACAGATTCTGTCAGACCTGGGCCCTGACAGTAAATCTCAGTAAGACCAAAATAATGGTGTTCCAAAAAAGGTCCAGTCACCAGGACCACAAATACAAATTCCATCTAGACACTGTTGCCCTAGAGCACACAAAAAACGATACATACCTTGGCCTAAACATCAGCGCCACAGGTAACTTCCACAAAGCTGTGAACGATCGGAGAGACAAGGCAAGAAGGGCATTCTATGCCATCAAAAGGAACATAAATTTCAACATACCAATTAGGATTTGGCTAAAAATACTTGAATCAGTCATAGAGCCCAATGCCCTTTATGGTTGTGAGGTCTGGGGTCCGCTCACCAACCAAGACTTCACAAAATGGGACAAACACCAAATTGAGACTCTGCACGCAGAATTCTGCAAAAATATCCTCCGTGTACAACGTAGAACACCAAATAATGCATGCAGAGCAGAATTAGGCCGATACCCACTAATTATCATAATCCAGAAAAGAGCTGTTAAATTCTATAACCACCTAAAAGGAAGCGATTCCCAAACCTTCCACAACAAAGCCATCACCTACAGAGAGATGAACCTGGAGAAGAGTCCCCTAAGCAAGCTGGTCCTGGGGCTCTGTTCACAAACACACCCTACAGAGTCACAGGACAGCAGCACAATTAGACCCAACCAAATCATGAGAAAACAAAAAGATAATTACTTGACACATTGGAAAGAATTAACAAAAGAACAGAGCAAACTAGAATGCTATTTGGCCCTACACAGAGAGTACACAGCGGCAGAATACCTGACCACTGTGACTGACCCAAAATTAAGGAAAGCTTTGACTATGTACAGACCTTTTGAGAAAGGCCGCCATAGGCAGACATGGCTCTCAAGAGAAGACAGGCTATGTGCTTACTGCCCACAAAATGAGGTGGAAACTGAGCTGCACTTCCTAACCTCCTGCCCAATGTATGATCATATTAGAGAGACATATTTCCCCCAGATTACACAGATCCACAAAGAATTCGAAAACAAATCCAATTTTGAAAAACTCCCATATCTACTGGGTGAAATTCCACAGTGTGCCATCAAAGCAGCAAGATTTGTGACCTGTTGCAAACGAGAAAAGGGCAACCAGTGAAGAACAGGCACCATTGTAAATACAACCCATATCTATGCTTATTTATTTTATCTTGTGTCCTTTACCATTTGTACATTGTTAAAACACTGTATATATATATATATATATATATAATATGACATTTGTAATGTCTTTATTGTTTTGAAACTTCTGTATGTGTGATGTCTACTGTTAATTTTTATTATTTATTTCACTTTATATATTATCTACCTCACTTGCTTTGGCAATGTTAACACATGTTTCCCATGCCAATAAAGCCCTTGAATTGAATTGAATTGAGAGAGGGGGGGGCACTGAGAGAGAGAGAGGGGGAGACAGAGACAGAGAGAGAGAGAGAGAGAGAGAGAGAGAGAGAGAGAGAGAATGAGAGATGGAAAGAGAGAATGAGAGAGAGAGAGAATGAGAGAGAGAGAGAGGGAATGAGAGAGAGAATGAGAGAGAGAGAATGAGAGAGAGAGAATGAGAGAGGGAGAGAGAAATGAGAGAGAGAGAGAGAGAGAGAGAGAGAGAGAGAGAGAGAGAGAGAGAGAGAGAGAGAGAGAGAGAGAGAGAGAGAGAGAGAGAGAGAGAGAGAGAGAAAGAGAGAGAGAGAGAGAGAGAGAGAGAGAGAGAGAGAGAGAGAGAGAGAGAGAGGGATGGAATGAGAGAGAGCAGCAGTCTCAGGTCACCCAGCCTTTGTAAACCCCCTGCCATCAGTTGCCTCTGCAGGGTGGCCGACTGAACCGATCTCAAAGGGATGGCTGGGTTGTGGAAGATGGGCTCCTCCCACACCCACTGCCCAGGCTCCACACCCCCTTCTCGTGTGGGCCTTAGCAGCTGCCAGGCCCTCAGCACCGCAGAGTAAAACTCTGAGAGACCTGCTGTACTCAGCCTCTCCAGCTTCATGAGGAACAACTGCCGGTCCAACCCTAATCCGCCAGCTCTCCTCAGCAGCGCATGCTGGTTCCCTCCAGCCAACATCAGTGTGGTACAGCAGTCTCTGCACCGCCTTTAGTCGGAAAGCAGCCATCCTGCTCTCCAGTTCCACCAGGCCCTGTCCTCCTTCGTGGACGGTCATGTACAAAACTGCTGCCTTCAGCCAGTGATGTCCCAACCAAAAAAGTCCACCAGCTTGCGTTGCAGGTCTGCAAGCAGACCGGCGGGGGGTTGAGGACAGCCATTTTATGCCACAAGGAAGATGCCACCAGGTTGTTGATTATCAGCACCCTCCCTCTATATGACACTTGGGACAGGAGCCACCTCCACCTGGCCAGTCTTGACACCACTGCCTGTGTCAGCCACTCCCAGTTCTTGCTGACCCACCTCTCCGAGCCCAGGTACACCCCCAACACTTTAAGCCCTTCACAACCCCACTGCAAACCCCCTGGAAGCAGAGGAGGAGCCCTATCCCCCCATGCCCCACATAACAGAGCTTTGCTCTTTCCCCAGTTTACCTTAGCTGATGAAGCTCCCTCATACACCTTCAGACTGGTCTCTAGTTCCTGCATATCTTGCCCATCCCTGACCATCACAGAAACATCATCTGCATATGCTGAGACTGCAATTCCTGTCACCACATCCATGCCTGTCCAGCACACTCCCCGCAGTCTCCTGCGTAGCAGTCCTAAAAAAGGCTCAATGGCTAGTGTGTACAGCTGCCCAGATAGAGGGCATCCTTGTCTAATGCCCCGTCTCACCCAGACTGGCCTACTGAGCCCCCTCCCACCTTAACCATACATGACGCCCCAGCATACAACAGCTTCACACAGGTCACAAAACTCTTCCCAAACCCAAACACAGACATCACATTAAACAGATACTAATGATCCACTCTATCAAAAGCCTTCTCTTGATCTAAAGAGACCAGTCCAAAGTTCACATTAGAACCTCTCGACAAGTCCAACATGTCCCTAATCAAGAACAAGTTGTCCGTGATTGAGCGTCCCGGTACACAATATGTCTGGTCCTTGTGTATTATAGAGTCCAGATGGGACTTCAGTCTGTTAGAGAGGACCTTGGCAAAAATCTTGTAGTCCGCACAGAGTAATGCCACAGGCCTCCAGTTCTTAAGTTCACACAAGTCCCCTTTTTTTGGGCAGGAGAGTCAGAGCCGCCCGACGGCACCTCATCGGCAACTCTCCTACCCCGACGCATTCTCGCAACACGCAAAAGAAATCCTGTCCAATTGTTCCCCAGAATTTTTTGTAAAATTCCACTGGAAGTCCATCGACCCCGGGTGCACGACCGGGGGACATCTGGGTTACTGCCTCTGCCAGTTCATGTGACAACAGAGGAATGTCCATTTCATCCCTCTGTGCCCGAGAGAGCTTAGGGAGTCCTGCGAACAAGACCTGAGCACACATAGGATCACACATTTCTGCCCTATACAATTCAGTATAAAACTCCACAGTCCGCTCCCGCATCTCCCCCACCACAGAGGTCACCCGCCCATCAGACAGCCGTAGACAATGCATACCCTTGGCTTCACTGCTCTGTCTTTCCAAACCAAAGAAGAAGGAGCTGGGAGCATCCATCTCCTTGAGCATGGAGAACCTAGCTCTTACAAGTGCTCCCTTTGCTTTAACCTGGAAAAAACTGCCCAGGTCCCTATGTAATTCGGCTAAGTTAGCCTGGAGGCCTACATTGCCTTGCCCCACCATCTCTACCTCCATCTCACTAATACACCGCTCTAGTTCCCCCAATACTCTCCTAGCCTCTGAGGATGAGAGAGCTGTGTACTGTTGACAGAAAAGCCAAATTTGCACTTTCCCCACATCCCACCACTGACTCAGAGACTCATACTCCTCTCTTCACTGCCCCCATCTTTCCCAAAAAGTCTGGAAACCTGAGCAAAAAGTGGCATCTTGTAAGAGCTTTACATTGAACTTCCAATAAGATGCCTGCCGGGGCCCTGGTGAAATAGACAGCCGAGCCATGGTTATGTGGTGATCCGAAAACCCCACTGGGAGAATGGTAGCACCCAGCAGCCTATTGCTCTGATTCCTGGACATGTAAAAACGATCAAGTCGAGCTGCACTCACCCTAGCCCCAAAACCTTCACCCACGTATACTGTCTTGTGTTTGGATGTTTAGTTCTCCAAACATCCACTAGGTCAAACTGATTAAAGATGTCCCTTAACACTCCCACTGACACTGAATGAGGCTCTTCCCCATTTCTGTCTTTTGTAAAATCCATTGTACAGTTCCAGTCACCTCCGATCACCAGCGTCTCCTCAGGCGCTACTTGTGAGAGTTCCTGTCTAAGACTCCCAAATAGAACCCCTCTTTCTCTCCCTGTGTTAGGCGCATACACATTTATAAAGACAAAACACATGTTGTTAATTTCTGCTTTACCCCTACACACCTCCTTTGAGGAGCAAATTTTTACAGCCAGACCTGGTGCAAAAAGGACTGCCACCCCTGCACTAAGATTTGTCCCATGGCTCAACACACTTGCCCCTTTCCACCAGAGCCCCCAATCAACTTCATTCACCACATCACTATGCGTCTCCTGCAGAAACAACACCTCTACTTTTTTTGTTTAACATATTCACTCAACACACTCCTCTTTCCCGCATCTCTGGCGCCATTTATATTGAGAGAGCCTACCCGAAGAGTCTCCATAAGAAGTGGGAGAAAAGCCAGCAGAGAAATAGACCAATAGCAAAGCTCAAAAAGCCCCAGTGTCAGTAAGAAATTAAACATTTAAACAGTGTCTGAAGGTAAACCTTTACGCACTGATGTGACCCACTTCCTCAACCTAAACCGTTTCCTGGGTGAGAGTACACCATGCCCCTCATTTCTCATAGCATGTTGTACTGATCTTACAAACTTTCTAGGATCAGGAAAAAAAGCCTCAAGATTAACTTTTTTCCCCTTAGTCTCATTCAGGAACCTTGTCAGTTCTCTCAACGTGTACTTAGACCCCTCTGGTTGACTGGCTGTCAGCTCCGAGCCAATTGAAGAGGAGTCTGAAAAAAAGAACTCCTCATCCTCTTCCTCAGACTCACTTTCCTCCTCTTCTCTATCTCCCACCCTGACCACCTGCCCTTTCTCTCTGGTTAGGGCCTCACCCACAGCAACAGGCAACATTTCCATGGTGCCTTTGTCCACACCCTTTTTCTTTTTCCTCTTGACACCCTCCTCCTCCCCCCTAATCTCTTACACTTCCCCACTATACTCTCCTCATCCACTAGAATAACCTGACTAGACGCAGTATCATCTGCATCACCCTCCATAGCATGACTAGGGCCAGCCTCAGCTACACCACCCTCCATAGCATGACTAGGGCCAGCCTCAGCTATACCACCCTCCATAGCATGACTCGGCCCAGCATCATCTGCACCACCCTCCATAGCATGTCTAGGCCCAGCCTCAGCTACCCCACCATCTCTAGCCTGACTAGACCCAGCCTCTGCTTCTCCACCATCTCTAGCCTGACTAGACCCAGCCTCTACTACCCTACCATCTCTAGCCTGACTAGACCCAGCCTCTGCTTCTCCACCATCTCTAGCCTGACTAGACCCAGCCTCTGCTTCTCCACCATCTCTAGCCTGACTAGACCCAGCCTCTACTACCCTACCATCTCTAGCCTGACTAGACCCAGCCTCTGCTTCTCCACCATCTCTAGCCTGACTAGACCCAGCCTCATCTACACCACCATCTCTAGACTGACTAGGCCCAGCCTCTGCATCTCCTTACCCCCTGCATTTTGACCTCGATTTCCCCCCCTTGCGCTCGTACCCTCCCCTTGTCTATGGCCTTTATGTGGGCACGCAAAGCTCTTGTGCCCCAAATCCCCACATTCAAAACACCGTAGACTATCTGTGCTGGCAAAACCTGCATAGAGCCCCTCCCCATGCCTCACTTTAAAATGCACATTTAGCTGTTGCTCATTATTGTTCAGAAACATAAAGACTTGCCTCCTGAACGAAACAACGTGCTTAACGGCATCTGCCTGAAAACCTGCTGACAGTACACGGAAACCGCTAGCAAACTTACCAAAACGACTCAGCTCTTTCCTAATTTGATCATCCGTAATAAACGGAGGCAAATTTGCCACTACAACTCTTGTTGAAGGGGTAGAGAGAGGTGAAATTGACACCAACACATCCCTTACAAATATTCCGCTAGCAATTAGCCTACCGACCAAATTAGCCCTTTTCATGAACACAACCACAGCTTTGTTCATTCTAGAAGCAGAATGTATAAACTCAGCTCCTACCTGTTCACCGACCGCGAGCAGAACCTCCTCCACCTTAACTCCGTTCTCAGGAACACACCTGAACCCATACTGTATAGACAGCGTCTCCTGCGCGCTAGGCTGAGAAGCCATTGCGCACACTAGACCTCCCAACCCCCAGGAACGTTACTCTGTCCTCTTCCACCCTAACTTTGAAAAAAAAAACTTTGGATACCGCTAAAAACAAATATTGCATTAACCCTCCACCATAGAAAATAACATGTAAAGAAAAGAAAAGCTTTCCACACCAAACACTCAAACTCCAAAAACACCCAGCATGCACCGAGAGAGAGAGAGAGAGAGAGAGAGAGAGAGAGAGAGAGAGAGAGAGAGAGAGAGAGAGAGAGGGAGAGAGAGAGAGAGAGAGAGAGAGAGAGAGAGAGAGAGAGAGAGAGAGAATGAGAGAATGAGAGAGAGAATGAGAGAATGAGAGAGAGAGAGAATGAGAGAGAGAGAGAGAGAGAGAGAGAGAGAGAGAGAGAGAGAGAGAGAGAGAGAGAGAGAGAGAGAGAGAGAGAGAGAGAGAGAGAGAGAGAGAGAGAGAAAGAGAGAGAGAGAGAGAGAGAGAGAGAGAGAGAGAGAGAGAGAGAATGAGAGAGAGAGAGAATGAGAGAGAGAGAGAATGAGAGAGAGAGAGAGATATAGAGATAGAGATAGAGAGAGAGAGAGAGAGAGAGAGAATGGGAGAGAGAGAGAGAGAATGAGAGAGAGAGAGAGAATGAGAGAGAGAGAGAGAGAGAGAGAGAGAGAGAGAGAGAGAGAGAGAGAATGGGAGAGAGAGAGAGAGAATGAGAGAGAGAGAGAGAGAGAGAGAGAGAGAGAGAGAGAGAGAGAGAATGAGAGAGAGAGAGAGAGAGAGAGAGAGAGAGAGAATGAGAGAGAGAGTGGTTAACTATCATTGTCATACTAATGTTTTCAGTGACACAACCCCAGTCTCCCTTCTCCTGGGCTAAAATCATACAAAGAGGCCTGTTTCTGTAAACGTTCTGTAAGCGCGTTTTCCTTTTGCTTGATCCACTTCTTCCTTTGCATAACAAGGTTAGAGACAGTAAAAGCATTGAAGACATTTATTGTTGACATCGTAATACCTGTTTATTATAAGCAGACCTGTGTCTGTCTAGTGATATATGGTGGGTTTCAGGGGTAAAGATGTCAGTGTCCTTTTTAATAGGTCATAACTACCTGGGTCTACAGCGCTATTCTCAGATCAGGGACACTATCCATAGAGACTGTGAACACATACTGTGTGCGTGTGGCTTGGACAAGTCGTGAAACGACTACTTTGGTTGATGTGTGTGTGTGCCAAAAAACACTCAGAGAATAGTCTTGCAGGGGCAGAAATCTAGAGCAGACTCATCCCAGACACTTCACTGAGATGTGTGTGCTCTGTGATGTCTTGGCTTGGGGCCTCAGGAGCCAAGCACATCCATTCATGTCAGCAGAGAACTACTCCCAAATCCAGCCTCTCTCCTCCATGTCTCTTTCTCTCTCACAGACACACCCATACTGTGTTCCCCTTTGCCCCAGGCACACACTCAAACAATGGCCATTCCTCTGTGTGAGTGTCTGTCTGTGTGTATGTGAGTGTACGTGTGTGTGCACTTGTGTGTGTACCTGCCAGACTAGAGGCTGTCCCAATACGTAACAGTGCATGTAACTGGGTTAGCTCCTGTTAGATTGAATTATCTTTCCGTCTTCAGAACCAGCAATCAGATTAACATCCATGGCTTCCTGTATGGGTACAAACGGCAGCAGAGAGGGATGAATGGAGAGAAGTGGAAGGCATGAGTGTGCAATCTATTCTGTCCCACCCACCGTCTCTCTATTCTGCCCTCTCCCTCTCTCTCTCTCTCTCTCTCTCTCTCTCTCTCTCTCTCTCTCTCTCTCTCTCTCTCTCTCTCTCTGTGTTAGATATGCAACTACATTATAGGAAACATCACTTAAGGAAACCATAAATATTCTCTCTATCCCTGCGTGGGCCGCTTCTCGGAATGAGAATATGATTTTATACCAGGCAGAAAATGTAATACAATGGATGGTTACTGCACCACTTCAAATACACTCTCTGTGTGTTATGCCATTGAGAAACTGTGGCTGAAGAGGGCTGTATAATGTTTGTAAAGTCTGTATGGTCTCTGGTCAAAAATAGAGCACTACATGGGGAACCGTCCCGGACAGTTACATAGCTGATACTGTCCCCCCGGCAGTGTCGCAGTAAGAGGCTGAGTGGAGCAGATCAGGCCGGCACTAATGCGCTGCTATTCCTAATGTCCTCTTACTCTGCTCCTCTCTACCCACAAGCTAACTGGGCCTTATATAAGACAGTAGCATGACTCTATTTCCTATTATAGTAAGGTCAAGTATTTGGGTTGGAATAGCTTTGCAAATGTAAGGCTTTCACCAACATGCTTGAAGACCATATCTGAACAAGATACTCTGTGTTTATGGTAAAGTGCACAATCACCCCACTGGACACAGATGTCAGTTTGATTGAGTTGTCAACTAACATGAATTCAATGTCATTGGATTTAGGCTAAAAGTCTATCTATCTATCTATCTATCTATCTATCTATCTATCTATCTATCTATCTATCTATCTATCTATCTATCTATCTATCTATCTATCTATCTATCTTCATATCTTCGTCTGAAATACCACAGGGAGGCGTGCCTCCCTCCAGCTGAGCTTTATAATGAATATGTGTCACTGTGTTGTGCTGCCGGACTCGGTTTCTTCTCATTAATTAATCCATAATTAATTATCTAATCAAGGGGCCCTGATCTTTCACTGCAGATAAACCTGAAATATTTACCCCTCCCTCCTTAATACACACACACACACACACACACACACACACACACACACACACACACACACACACACACACACACACACACACACACACACACACACACACACACACACACACACACACACACACACACACACACACACACACACACACAGCAGCTGCCCTTCCATCTCTGCCTGCCTCTGCCTCCTCAACAGCATCAGCTGTGTGTGTGGACCTGAATGGACCTTAGACAACAGCCCCTAGCCATCAAACAGAGATTGACTTGGGACTTCCTGTTCCATATAAATCCAGCTAGTTGCCTAGTTGTCTCCTCTGACACCACAATGACAGATGAAAACAGCCCAGTCCTCCTCTCCAGAGCAGAGCTGATATCAGTTGGTAACTCTGCTGTCTCTTAAAGTTTATTTATGGTTAGATATGTAGATGAGAGGTGGAGGAGCAGATGTCCTGTTAGTTAAAATCAACATGTCCTCTCTGGTAGCACAGTAAAGATTTACAGACCTCTTGTCAGACCTATGGACTGGTTAATGTCTCTGTCTGTCTCTGTCTCTCCTTCCATCTCTCTCTCAGAGTCCTGACAGAGAGGAGGACCCATCCCTGCTGTCGCACACAGCCCCTCCTCCTGATTCATGGACAACGTTAATAATTAAATAAATTACCAGTGGCGGTCAGCAGACCAGACCCCCCGCCCCACACACACACACACACACACACACACACACACACACACACACACACACACACACACACACACACACACACACACACACACACACACACACACACACACACACACACACACACACACACACACACACACACACACACACACACACACACACACACACAGCAGCTGCCCATCCATCTCTGCCTGCCTCGGCCTCCTCAACAGCACCAGCTGTGTGTGTGTGTGTCTGTGTCTGTGTGTGTAGAGGGATATTGCCCGGCTAAATCCTGCCCTATCATGTGTCATCTTTAAATGACAGCATCGTAAAGCATTACGGGCGTAGAGACATGCGCTGTTGCCAGAGGTTTGTTAGTGTGACGGATGAGGCTCTTCCCCAGAACAGAACGACCAGGAAGTCGATATCAGTTACAGATGCAGGTAAACACACAGACAGCAATCTGGGCAACAGGTGCTCTGTTCTCTCCTGGAACTGTAGAGAGAAACAGAGGAGGGGGGTATAGGAGAGGAGGGGGGAGAGAGAGAGAGAGAGAGAGAATGAGAATGAGAGAGAGAGAGAGAATGAGAGAGAGAGAGAGAATGAGAGAGAGAGAATGAGAGAGAGAGAGAGAAGGAGAAAGAGAGAGAGAGAGAGAGAGAGAGAGAGAGAGAGAGAGAGAGAGAGAGAGAGAGAGAGAGAGAAGAGAGAGAGAGAGAGAGAGAGAGAGAGAGAGAGAGAGAGAGCGAGAGAATGAGAGAGAGAGAGAGAATGAGAGCGAGAGAGAGAATGAGAGAGAGAGAATGAGACTTTGACTTTTGGTCTTGCTTTATTGAAACATTCTTAATTCATTTAAAACTCACCCCCCCACTCCTAAAATAAAAATAAATAAAAATACACAAAACCATCTCCTACAACCGTATATCCAAAACATCTTCCCCAGCAATACAGACAGCCCCCCAACACACCATATCTCCTCAAACATCTCCACACATTTGATCATTTTATAGAACTCAAACTCAACCCTAAGGCGCGCAGAGACCATCCCATGAAACAGTAGTAAAGGGTCTGTTATCCCCCACCTTGACCCTGTTCCTCCTTGTTAGCCAAATAGCTAACTTTGCCTGAGCAAACAGAAAATTCAACAAAACACATTTTTCTTTCTCCTTACTCGAATACCTGTATCCCATTATAAACATCCCAACAGCAAAAAACCACCCCAACCTGTCACACAGACATTCCAACAGAGACATTAATGGCATTAACCTGGTGCACACAGAAAACACATGAATTACAGTTTCTTTCATTTGACAGAAAGGACACCCCTGCCCAATTCCCGGATCAACCCGTGCCAACCAGCTGTTAGTGGCCAGGGCTCCATGAAGAACCCTCCACTGGAGGTCCCCTGACCTCTTTGGTACTGGGGGTTTGTAGAGCGCCCTCCATCTAAAACCCACCATACTCTCCGCCCCACATACCCCCTGCCACTGATGTGCCTTCACTCCTGTTAGGCTTCTAATGCTCCTCACCTTAACGCAGAGGTTGTAGAGGGCTTTACCTCCCACCCCTCAAACTCCCCAGGCTCGGAGTGTTAAAATCTAACAAGTCCTCCAGACCCCCTTGCCAGTCTCCAGTCTCTGCCGTCACCTGCAGTGGCGGGAACATTGGTGGCCCCTCTCCTTTGGCCTCTCAAACACCCCCTTACCGGCTCAGACAGTGCCTCCTGGACCTCCTCCAGGAATCTCTCCAGCAGCCTAAGAGACGTTATTCCTGTTTGTTGCGCCAAGACCTCCGGGGTTTTCCACCCCTCCTCTCCCAGCAGTCTCAGGTCACCCAGCCTTTGTAAACCCCCTGCCATCAGTTGCCTCTGCAGGGTGGCCGACTGAACCGATCTCAAAGGGATGGCTGGGTTGTGGAAGATGGGCTCCTCCCACACCCACTGCCCAGGCTCCACACCCCCTTCTCGTGTGGGCCTTAGCAGCTGCCAGGCCCTCAGCACCGCAGAGTAAAACTCTGAGAGACCTGCTGTACTCAGCCTCTCCAGCTTCATGAGGAACAGCTGCCGGTCCAACCCTAATCCGCCAGCTCTCCTCAGCAGCGCATGCTGGTTCCCTCCAGCCAACATCAGTGTGGTACAGCAGTCTCTGCACCGCTTTAGTCTGAAAGCAGCCATCCTGCTCTCCAGTTCCACCAGGCCCTGTCCTCCTTCGTGGACGGTCATGTACAAAACTGCTGCCTTCAGCCAGTGATGTCCTGACCAAAAAAAGTCCACCAGCTTGCGTTGCAGGTCTGCAAGCAGACCGGGCGGGGGTTGAGGACAGCCAGTTTATGCCACAAGGAAGATGCCACCAGGTTGTTGATTATCAGCACCCTCCCTCTATATGACACTTGGGACAGGAGCCACCTCCACCTGGCCAGTCTTGACACCACTGCCTGTGTCAGCCCCTCCCAGTTCTTGCTGACCCACCTCTCCGAGCCCAGGTACACCCCCAACACTTTAAGCCCTTCACAACCCCACTGCAAACCCCTGGAAGCAGAGGAGGAGCCCTATCCCCCATGCCCCACATAACAGAGCTTTGCTCTTTCCCCAGTTTACCTTAGCTGATGAAGCTCCCTCATACACCTTCAGACTGGTCTCTAGTTCCTGCATATCTTGCCCATCCCTGACCATCACAGAAACATCATCTGCATATGCTGAGACTGCAATTCCTGTCACCACATCCATGCCTGTCCAGCACACTCCCCGCAGTCTCCTGCGTAGCAGTCCTAAAAAAGGCTCAATGGCTAGTGTGTACAGCTGCCCAGATAGAGGGCATCCTTGTCTAATGCCCCGTCTCACCCAGACTGGCCTACTGAGCCCCCCTCCCACCTTAACCATACATGACGCCCCAGCATACAACAGCTTCACACAGGTCACAAAACTCTTCCCAAACCCAAACACAGACATCACATTAAACAGATACTCATGATCCACTCTATCAAAAGCCTTCTCTTGATCTAAAGAGACCAGTCCAAAGTTCACATTAGAACCTCTCGACAAGTCCAACATGTCCCTAATCAAGAACAAGTTGTCCGTGATTGAGCGTCCCGGTACACAATATGTCTGGTCCTTGTGTATTATAGAGTCCAGATGGGACTTCAGTCTGTTAGAGAGGACCTTGGCAAAATCTTGTAGTCCGCACAGAGTAACGCCACAGGCCTCCAGTTCTTAAGTTCACACAAGTCCTTTTTTGGGCAGGAGAGTCAGAGCGCCCGACGGCAGCTCATCGGCAACTCTCCTACCCCTATGCATTCTCGCAACACGCAAAAGAAATCCTGTCCAATTGTTCCCAGAATTTTTTGTAAAATTCCACTGGAAGTCCATCAACCCCGGGTGCACGACCGGGGACATCTGGGTTACTGCCTCTGCCAGTTCATGTGACAACAGAGGAATGTCCATTTCATCCCTCTGTGCCCGAGAGAGCTTAGGGAGTCCTGCGAACAAGACCTGAGCACACATAGGATCACACATTTCTGCCCTATACAATTCAGTATAAAACTCCACAGTCCGCTCCCGCATCTCCCCACCACAGAGGTCACCCGCCCATCAGACAGCCGTAGACAATGCATACCCTTGGCTTCACTGCTCTGTCTTTCCAAACCAAAGAAGAAGGAGCTGGGAGCATCCATCTCCTTGAGCATGGAGAACCTAGCTCTTACAAGTGCTCCCTTTGCTTTAACCTGGAAAAAACTGCCCAGGTCCCTACGTAATTCCGGCTAAGTTAGCCTGGAGGCCTACATTGCCTTGCCCCACCATCTCTACCTCCATCTCACTAATACACCGCTCTAGTTCCCCAACACTCTCCTTGCCTCTGAGGATGAGAGAGCTGTGTACTGTTGACAGAAAAGCCGAATTTGCACTTTCCCCACATCCCACCACTGACTCAGAGACTCATACTCCTCTCTTCGCTGCCCCCATCTTTCCCAAAAGTCTGGAAACCTGAGCAAAAAGTGGCATCTTGTAAGAGCTTTACATTGAACTTCCAATAAGATGCCTGCCGGGCCCTGGTGAAATAGACAGCCGAGCCATGGTTATGTGGTGATCCGAAAACCCCACTGGGAGAATGGTAGCACTCAGAAGCCTATTGCTCTGATTCCTGGACATGTAAAAACGATCAAGTCGAGCTGCACTCACCCTAGCCCCAAAACCTTCACCCACGTATACCGTCTTGTGTTTGGATGTTTAGTTCTCCAAACATCCACTAGGTCAAACTGATTAAAGATGTCCCTTAACACTCCCACTGACACTGAATGAGGCTCTTCCCCATTTCTGTCTTTTTGTAAAATCCATTGTACAGTTCCAGTCACCTCCGATCACCAGCGTCTCCTCAGGCGCTACTTGTGAGAGTTCCTGTCTAAGACTCCCAAATAGAACCCCTCTTTCTCTCCCTGTGTTAGGCGCATACACATTTATAAAGACAAAACACATGTTGTTAATTTCTGCTTTAACAACAAGCAACCTACCCCTACACACCTCCTTTGAGGAGCAAATTTTACAGCCAGACCCGGTGCAAAAAGGACTGCCACCCCTGCACTAAGATTTGTCCCATGGCTCAACACACTTGCCCCTTTCCACCAGAGCCCCCAATCAACTTCATTCACCACATCACTATGCGTCTCCTGCAGAAACAACACCTGTACTTGTTTATGTTTTACATATTCACTCAACACACTCCTCTTTCCCGCATCTCTGGCGCCATTTATATTGAGCGAGCCTACCCGAAGAGTCTCCATAAGAAGTGGGAGAAAAGCCAGCAGAGAAATAGACCAATAGCAAAGCTCAAAAGCCCCAGTGTCAGTAAGAAATTAAACATTTAAACAGTGTCTGAAGGTAAACCTTTACGCACTGTTGTGACCCACTTCCTCAACCTAAACCGCTTTCTGGGTGAGAGGACACCATGCCCCTCATTTCTCATAGCATGTTGTACTGATCTTACAAACTTTCTAGGATCAGGAAAAAAGCCTCAAGATTAACTTTTTTCCCCTTAGTCTCATTCAGGAACCTTGTCAGTTCTTCTCAACGTGTACTTAGACCCCTCTGGTTGACTGGCTGTCAGCTCCGGGGCCAATTGAAGAGGAGTCTGAAAAAATACTCCTCATCCTCTTCCTCAGACTCACTTTCCTCCTCTTCTCTATCTCCCACCCTGACCACCTGCCCTTTCTCTCTGGTTAGGGCCTCACCCACAGCAACAGGCAACATTTCCATGGTGCCTTTGTCCACACCCTTTTTCTTTTTTTCCTCTTGACACTCTCCTCCTCCTCCCCTAATCTCTTACACTTCCCCACTATACTCTCCTCATCCACTAGAATAACCTGACTAGACGCAGTATCATCTGCACCACCCTCCATAGCATGACTAGGGCCAGCCTCAGCTACAACACCCTCCATAGCATGACTAGGGCCAGCCTCAGCTACAACACCCTCCATAGCATGACTAGGGCCAGCCTCAGCTATACCACCCTCCATAGCATGACTAGGGCCAGCCTCAGCTACAACACCCTCCATAGCATGACTAGGGCCAGCCTCAGCTATACCACCCTCCATAGCATGTCTAGGCCCAGCCTCAGCTACCCCACCATCTCTAGCCTGACTAGACCCAGCCTCAGCTACCCCACCATCTCTAGCCTGACTAGACCCAGCCTCATCTACACCACCATCTCTAGACTGACTAGGCCCAGCCTCTGCTGTCTGCATCTCCTTACCCCTGCATTTTCACCTCGATTTCCCCTTGCGCTCGTACCTCCCTTGTCTATGGCCTTTATGTGGGCACGCAAAGCTCTTGTGCCCCAAATCCCCACATTCAAAACACCGTAGACTATCTGTGCTGGCAAACCTGCATAGAGCCCTTCCCCATGCCTCACTTTAAAATGCACATTTAGCTGTTGCTCATTATTGTTCAGAAACATAAACACTTGCCTCCTGAATGAAACAACGTGCTTAACGGCATCTGCCTGAAAACCTGCTGACAGTACACGGAAACCGCTAGCAAACTTACCAAAACGACTCAGCTCTTTCCTAATTTGATCATCCGTAATAAACGGAGGCAAATTTGCCACTACAACTCTTGTTGAAGGGGTAGAGAGAGGTGAAATTGACACCAACACATCCCTTACAAATATTCCGCTAGCAATTAGCCTACCGACCAAATTAGCTCTTTTCATGAACACAACCACCGCCTTGTTCATTCTAGAAGCAGAATGTATAAACTCAGCTCCTACCTGTTCACCGACCGCGAGCAGAACCTCCTCCACCTTAACCCGTTCTCAGGAACACACCTGAAACCATGCTGAATCGACAGCGTCTCTGCGCACTAGGCTGAGAAGCCATTGCGCACACTATACCTTGCAACCCCGGAATGTTACTCTGTCCTCTTCCACCCTAACTTTGAAAAAAAGAAACTTTGGATACCGCTAAAAACAAATATTGCATTAACCCTCCACCATAGAAAATAACATGTAAAGAAAAGAATAGAATCAAGAAAGTTAGTTAGATAGAGCTTTCCACACAAACACTCAAACTCCAAAACACCCAGCATGCACCGAGAGCGAGAGAGAGAGAGAGAATGAGAGAGAGAGAGAATGAGAGAGAGAGAGAGAATGAGAGAGAGAGAGAGAGAGAGAGAGAGAGAGAGAGAGAGAGAGAGAGAGAGAGAGATGCGAGAGAGAGAGAATGAGAGAGAGAGAGAGAGAGAGAGAGAGAGAATGAGAGAGAGAGAGAGAATGAGAGAGAGAGAATGAGAGAGAGAGAATGAGAGAGAGAGAGAGAGAGAGAGAGAGAGAGAGAGAGAGATGAGAGAGAGAGAATGAGAGAGAGGGAGAGAGAGAGAGAGAGAGAGAGAGAATGAGAGAGAGAGAGAGAGAATGAGAGAGAGAGAATGAGATAGTGAGAGAGAGAATGAGAGAGAGAGAGAGAGAATGAGAGAGAGATAGAGAGAGAGAGAGAGAGAGAGAATGAGAGAGAGAGAGAGAGAGAGAGAGAGAGAGAGAGAGAGAGAGAGAGAGAGAGAGAGAGAGAGAGAGAGAGAGAGAATGAGAGAGAGAGAGAGAGAGAGAGAGAGAGAGAGAATGAGAGAGAGAGAGAGAGAGAGAGAGAGAGAGAGAGAGAGAGAGAGAGAGAGAATGAGAGAGAGAGAGAGAGACAGAGAGAGAGAGAGAATGAGAGAGAGAGAGAGAGAGAGAGAGAGAGAGAGAGAGAGAGAAATGAGAGAATGAGAGAGAGAGAGAGAGAGAGAGAGAGAGAGAGAGAGAGAGAGAGAGAGAGAGAGAGAGAGAGAGAGAGAGAGAATGAGAGAGAGAGAGAATGAAAAAGAGAGAGAGAGAATGAGAAAGAGAGGGAATGAGAAAGAGAGAGAGAGAGAATGAGAAAGAGAGAGAATGAGAGAGGAAGGAGAGAAAAAAAGAGGAATAGCGAGACACGTCAACTGTGTGTTGTTATTGTTGTTGATAGTGTAGTGTTAGATAAGAAGAAATGGACACCCTCTTTAGAAAACCTTTCCCTGGTAATGGGTTGATTCCCCTGGTAATGGGTTGATTCCCCTGGTAATAGGTTGATTCCCCTGGTAATGGGTTGATTCCCCTTGCTGCCAGAACTGCTATATGCTTTCTCAGAACCAGTGGGGTGGAAGAGGGATCTTTCCTACAGAATCTTTACTACAGACTCTTTACTACAGACTCTTTACTACATACCCTTTACTACAGACCCTTTACTAGACTCTTTACTACATACTCTTTACTACAGACCCTTTACAATAGACCCTTTACTAGACTCTTTACTACAGACTCTTTACTACAGACTCTTTACTACATACCCTTTACTACAGACCCTTTACTACAGACTCTTTACTACAGACTCTTTACTACAGACCCTTTACTACAGACCCTTTACTAGACTCTTTACTACATACTCTTTACTACAGACCCTTTACAATAGACCCTTTACTAGACTCTTTACTACAGACTCTTTACTACATACCCTTTACTACAGACCCTTTACTACAGACTCTTTACTACAGACTCTTTACTACAGACCCAACACTAAGTCTCAGGCATCACCCCAATGCCTTTCCCCCAAACCCAACCTCCTTGCAGTGGAGCTCCTTCTGGGCATCAACTAAATCACTCTCAAAGATGGCAGCCCCTCCTCTCTCATGCGTAATGTAATTTGTGTGTTGAAGGTCAGCTGGATTCAGCGCTGCGGCGAGTCATTACGCTGGCTACTGTTGTTGCTGTGACGATTCAGCACCTGTCAACTCACCAACCAGGAAGAAAAGCAGGAGAGCTTCGGAACAGGTTTAAATTGCCGGGATGCTATTAAAGAGAGAGATTGGAACAGAGACTGATCATATTCAGGGTAGGGATGTTTATTTCAACCAGTGTTATCGATGCAATGCTGGAGTTTAATATACTGAAAGGAAAGCTAATTATTTACATCAGTTTACATTGTATTAGTCTATACACAATGGATGTTTAAAACATGACTATTTTTGACATTATAAATATAACCTCAACCCATTGAAGAATTGTCCTTGAGTCCCCAACAGGCCCTTATAAACCATCTACCGCCACACATTTGTCCTGTCCAGTTCTCCCTAGTCCGGTGCTCTAAGTGGGCCTAAGGATGCAGGCGACTCTATATTTAGCCACCACACAGAGCTATTTTAATCCATGCATACCTACTTAAACACAACCAGCTGTGGAGTACATTGGGATTAATCAGCTTGGTCAGAAATAAGCAGGATCTCTTTCTCTCCTCTCCTCTTCTCTCCTGCTCCCCATCTCCCTATCAGGTCTAAACAGGCCACAGGCCACTTAATGTTGATGAGATCAATGGTAGGACCATGGCTGGACACACACCATATTCATTACTCATCTACTGCAGCTCCATACACCACACCTGCTTAAAACAATCAATGCATATAAAGGTGATACAAACCGGTAAAGAATTGATCAGGAAGACACTCAGAATCAGAAGAACACTCAGTAGAACATATACAGCTAATTGCAAGGAAACACTTGAGTAAATGAGGGATACAAAGTATATTGAAGCAGGTGCTTCCACACAGGTGTAGTTCCTGAGTTCCTGGGAGTCACGTATAAAGATGCCCAGTTGCTCGTTATTTTGGAGAAATCTCAGTGATTCAGTGTGTGTATTTCAGTCACCACATCTCAACCCAATTTAACACTTCTGGGAGATTCTGGAGTGGAGCCTGAGACTGCGTTTTCCACCACCATCAACAAAACACCAAATGATGGAATTTCTGGTGGAAGAATGGTGTCTCATCCCTCCAGTAGAGTTCCAGACACCAGTAGAATCTATGCCAAGTGCATTGAAGCTGTTCTGGCTTGTGGTGGACCAATGTCCTATTAAGACCCTTTATGTTGGTGTTTGTATATTTGTTTATGTATTTGTATATATATTGTAACAATTGTCTATTGACTAATATTGGTATTACCACTAGGCCTGAAACTATCACCTAAAGACTTGCATAAGAAACACTGTCTTTGGCATACCTCTTGATGCTCTGATATAACTGGCATACCTCTTGATGCTCTGATGTAACTGGCATACCTCTTGATGCTCTGATGTAACTGGTATACCTCTTGATGCTCTGATGTAACTGGTATACCTCTTGATGCTCTGATGTAACTGGCATACCTCTTGATGCTCTGATGTAACTGGTATACCTCTTGATGCTCTGATGTAACTGGTATACCTCTTGATGCTCTGATGTAACTGGCATACCTCTTGATGCTCTGATGTAACTGGCATACCTCTTGATGCTCTGATGTAACTGGCATACCTCTTGATGCTCTGATGTAACTGGCATACCTCTTGATGCTCTGATGTAACTGGCATACCTCTTGATGCTCTGATGTAACTGGCATACCTCTTGATGCTCTGATGTAACTGGTATACCTCTTGATGCTCTGATGTAACTGGCATACCTCTTGATGCTCAGATGTAACTGGCATACCTCTTGATGCTCTGATGTAACTGGCATACCTCTTGATGCTCTGATGTAACTGGCATACCTCTTGATGCTCTGATGTAACTGGCATACCTCTTGATGCTCTGATGTAACTGGCATACCTCTTGATGCTCTGATGTAACTGGCATACCTCTTGATGCTCTGATGTAACTGGTATACCTCTTGATGCTCTGATGTAACTGGCATACCTCTTGATGCTCTGATGTAACTGGTATACCTCTTGATGCTCTGATGTAACTGGCATACCTCTTGATGCTCTGATGTAACTGGTATACCTCTTGATGCTCTGATGTAACTGGCATACCTCTTGATGCTCTGATGTAACTGGCATACCTCTTGATGCTCTGATGTAACTGGTATACCTCTTGATGCTCTGATGTAACTGGCATACCTCTTGATGCTCTGATGTAACTGGCATACCTCTTGATGCTCTGATGTAACTGGCATACCTCTTGATGCTCTGATGTAACTGGCATACCTCTTGATGCTCTGATGTAACTGGTATACCTCTTGATGCTCTGATGTAACTGGCATACCTCTTGATGCTCTGATGTAACTGGTATACCTCTTGATGCTCTGATGTAACTGGTATACCTCTTGATGCTCTGATGTAACTGGTATACCTCTTGATGCTCTGATGTAACTGGCATACCTCTTGATGCTCTGATGTAACTGGCATACCTCTTGATGCTCTGATGTAACTGGTATACCTCTTGATGCTCTGATGTAACTGGTATACCTCTTGATGCTCTGATGTAACTGGCATACCTCTTGATGCTCTGATGTAACTGGCATACCTCTTGATGCTCTGATGTAACTGGCATACCTCTTGATGCTCTGATGTAACTGGTATACCTCTTGATGCTCTGATGTAACTGGTATACCTCTTGATGCTCAGATGTAACTGGCATACCTCTTGATGCTCTGATGTAACTGGCATACCTCTTGATGCTCTGATGTAACTGGTATACCTCTTGATGCTCTGATGTAACTGGTATACCTCTTGATGCTCTGATGTAACTGGTATACCTCTTGATGCTCTGATGTAACTGGTATACCTCTTGATGCTCTGATGTAACTGGTATACCTCTTGATGCTCTGATGTAACTGGCATACCTCTTGATGCTCTGATGTAACTGGTATACCTCTTGATGCTCTGATGTAACTGGTATACCTCTTGATGCTCAGATGTAACTGGCATACCTCTTGATGCTCTGATGTAACTGGCATACCTCTTGATGCTCTGATGTAACTGGCATACCTCTTGATGCTCTGATGTAACTGGCATACCTCTTGATGCTCTGATGTAACTGGTATACCTCTTGATGCTCTGATGTAACTGGTATACCTCTTGATGCTCTGATGTAACTGGCATACCTCTTGATGCTCTGATGTAACTGGCATACCTCTTGATGCTCTGATGTAACTGGCATACCTCTTGATGCTCTGATGTAACTGGCATACCTCTTGATGCTCTGATGTAACTGGTATACCTCTTGATGCTCTGATGTAACTGGTATACCTCTTGATGCTCTGATGTAACTGGCATACCTCTTGATGCTCTGATGTAACTGGCATACCTCTTGATGCTCTGATGTAACTGGTATACCTCTTGATGCTCTGATGTAACTGGCATACCTCTTGATGCTCTGATGTAACTGGCATACCTCTTGATGCTCTGATGTAACTGGTATACCTCTTGATGCTCTGATGTAACTGGTATACCTCTTGATGCTCTGATGTAACTGGTATACCTCTTGATGCTCTGATGTAACTGGCATACCTCTTGATGCTCTGATGTAACTGGCATACCTCTTGATGCTCAGATGTAACTGGTATACCTCTTGATGCTCTGATGTAACTGGCATACCTCTTGATGCTCTGATGTAACTGGCATACCTCTTGATGCTCTGATGTAACTGGCATACCTCTTGATGCTCTGATGTAACTGGCATACCTCTTGATGCTCAGATGTAACTGGCATACCTCTTGATGCTCTGATGTAACTGGCATACCTCTTGATGCTCTGATGTAACTGGCATACCTCTTGATGCTCTGATGTAACTGGCATACCTCTTGATGCTCAGATGTAACTGGTATACCTCTTGATGCTCTGATGTAACTGGCATACCTCTTGATGCTCTGATGTAACTGGCATACCTCTTGATGCTCTGATGTAACCTCCGACGCGGTAGCCTGCCCGGCCCCAAATAAAAAGGTGAAATGAGGTGACGTCCTTTTGTCCTTTTATAAAAAAATGTTGGAGTGACGCAGTTTATCAGTGTTCAACTTGGGATTTTTTGGGGGATTTTCATTTGAAGTCATCAAATCAAATCAAACAAATGTATTTATAAAGCCCTTTGTACATCAGCTGATATCTCAAAGTGCTGTACAGAAACCCAGCCTAAAACCCCAAACAGCAAGCAATACAGGTGTAGAACCACGGTGGCTAGGAAAAAGTCCCTAGAAAGGCCATCGTCATCATATGGCAGAGCACCCAGATAATGAATCAAGACAGGGCATCTATTAGCCACTCAACTTTATGTTGGTGTTTCCTCTATTTTGTCAGTTACTTTTTATTTAACCTTTATTTAACTAGGCAAGTCGGTTAAGAACAAATTCTTATTTACAATGATGGCCTACCTGGGAACAGTGTGTTAACTACCTTGTTCAGGGGCAGAATGACAGATTTTTACCTTGTCAGCTCGGGGAATCGATCCAGCAACCTTTCAGTTACTGGCCCAATGCTCTAACCACTAGGCTACCTGTACATTTTTCATTCAATTGGTTTATGGCAGATTTAAATGAACAGTTACTATAACTTATATATCACTTGTAAAAAAAAAGATCAGTGGGTCCTTTAGAGTCAACATAAATCCAGCAGTCAGAAGTTGCTTTTGCCAAAATATTTGTTTTGAGCTAAACAGACACATCAGAACCTCTCTCTGCCATGGTGTGTGTTGGTTGTCTCATCCTCCAGGTCTGGAGCTCACAGTGTGGGAGTCAGTGATGGGAAATCAATGAGTGGTTAATATTAGTGCAGTGTGCAAGAGGCCAACTCTCAATCAATGTGTCGTAGAGGGAAATACAAACAGCTAAACAGTTAGCCTTGAGCCTTCACATGTCATGACCCATCAAACAGGAAGTGGACAGAATGATACACAGACACAGGGTGTTCTGGGTAAGAAAAGGTAATGTAGGGGATAAGATATAAAGTCATAATATCTGGTGACATGATGCCTTCAAATTAGTATTGTAGAGGGAATTTTACAAATGGAGTTTTTTCCAGATGAATGGTGAGACAAAAGGCTGGTTCACCTTGTGACGGACAGGCTTCCTTTAGGGTTCAGGTCTAGCACGAGAGCTGTCAGCCTGAGACAGCCTGGAGAAACAAACACAGCCTTCGATACATCACACACAGCATGCACACACCAGCTCTCCAGTGACTGGCTGGCTCATATAACTGATTGTACACCTCAGGCTTCATCTTGCCAATATGACACTGGCACCATGAGAACTGAATGAACGAACCAAGTACAACAATTTCTGAGGCTGTGTTTTAGGCCATTTTAACCAGGGATCTTGTAGTGATTGAAGGGTAACATCCATGATGAGGATGGATGTCTTGTCTGTTGACCCTCTACTCTCTCATGTCCAGGTAGACATGTACATTTAATCAAGGCTTTCCTTTCTTTGGGATCAGAGGTAGAGGTCTGGTCATCCTCATTCTAACAAGAGGTGTTCGTCTACACATAATCAGGACTAACGTTATTCATCTAGACAGAGATAAGGGGTTAACATGCATCCCTTAGATCACTTCACTATTCCCTTTTTCTTTACGAAGCTCTCCTACACAAGCTTCCGACTTACCTAACTCCGTGGGTGAAGTATAAAACATGAGTTACCAAACCCGTTCACAGGGTTGGTTAACCAGCTCGGGAGTTTTATTCCTCTGCTGGTAGCGTGACTACAGCTCAAGCTCATTACCATAACGCACAATGCGCAAAAATATTCCTAAAAATATTTAACCTCCACACATTAACAAGTAAAATAGCTCAAATGAAAGATAATCAAGTTGTTTATCTAGCCAGCAAGTCAGATTTCTAAAATGTTTTACGGCCAAAACATAGCACATATTTATGTCAAACCACCACCGCAGACATAGCTCATTAGCATAGCCAAGTAGGAAAAAATATGCAATCAACAAACGCAGGATTAAAAGAAAAATCATTTCACTAACCTTTTGAAATCTTCATCAGATGACAGTAATATAACATGTTACACAGTACATTCATTTTTTTTTCAATAATATGCTATATATATCCATAAATCTCTGTTTACAATGATGCATCGTTCAAAAATGCTACCCAAATGTCCTGAGAAATGACGATAGCCCCGGCAGATAACGTCAGCTAACAAGGAATACACATCATAAACTTTGACTAAATATGCATGTTTTACATATGTATAGCAAGATACACTTCTTCTAAATGCAATTGCATTGTTACATTTAATTTTAACGTTACATTTTGCGTTCACTAGACTATAATATGGAGTCGGCGCTCCCACAGTAGCATAATGACTCCTCTATCTTGGAGTCGACAGAAACCCAAAATTAATACATTAAATATTCCCTTACCTTTGTTATTCTTCCATCAAACGACCTGTAAGGGATTATACTCACCAAATTAGCGTTCAGTTTTCAAGTCTGCGTCTTTCGGTTCTCAAAATAGCCTGATTTTGGTAAAAATGTAGTCAAAATTGAAGTGGTTGCGCACCAAAACTTCGAAAGTATATATAATATGTAGAGTAAACTTGTCAAACTAACTTCATAATCAAGCTTTAACATGTTATAAAGGTGTACAGCAATTTTGAGAACAAACAGAAACACAAGCACTGTTCAATCGATCTTGGAAAACAGGTTTTTTTGAGTGACTGAGAGCTTACCGCGTGCTCAAACTCTCGCGAGCGGGCGATTCTCACAATGAGAAGTCCCATTGAAAGCTGAGATCACGCTGAACACGTGGAGACTGTTCCGGGTGCTGTGACTGTTTGTGAAGGGTGTTTGCGATGAGGTCAAAGGTGACCCAACTTTTCAGATGAGAAGAGATATTTTGGGAAAATGCAGATTTTGAGAGTTCTGCTATACATAGAGACATAATTTAAACGGTTTTAAAAGCTTTAGAGTGTTTTCTATTCGATAATATTTTTTATTTGCATATATTAGCAACTTTTGACAAAAATGCATCATGTTTTATATGGGTACCCAAATCCTCCAGAAGGGGCAGTAAACCGTGGTATCCTGAACAGGTTAACTCGATGTCCCTCGGGTCTCCACCGGATTAGGTACATCTGCTTGAAGTTAAAAATGCAACTTACTGCTGGAATGATTTCCAAAACTCATTACAATTGGATGTTCTGGTGCCTCTCGGGCAATTTAAAGTGTTGATTGAGGACCTAGTAGCCAAGGAATTGCTTTTCTTACACTTTGTGTTGTGCTGTATTTCGATTTTTATTGCATTGTATTGATTGTTGTTTTGTTTCACATTGTATTGATTGTTGTTTTGTTTCACATCGTGTTGATTGTTGTTTTGTTTCACATCGTATTGATTGTTGTTTTGTTTCACATCGTATTGATTGTTGTTTTGTTTCACATTGTATTGATTGTTGTTTTGTTTCACATCGTATTGATTGTTGTTTTGTTTCACATTGTATTGATTGTTGTTTTGTTTCACATTGTATTGATTGTTGTTTTGTTTCACATCGTATTGATTGTTGTTTTGTTTCACATCGTATTGATTGTTGTTTTGTTTCACATCGTATTGATTGTTGTTTTGTTTCACATTGTATTGATTGTTGTTTTGTTTCACATTGTATTGATTGTTGTTTTGTTTCACATCGTATTGATTGTTGTTTTGTTTCACATTGTATTGATTGTTGTTTTGTTTCACATCTTATTGATTGTTGTTTTGTTTCACATCATATTGATTGTCGTTTTGTTTCACATTGTATTGATTGTTGTTTTGTTTCACATTGTATTGATTGTTGTTTTGTTTCACATCATATTGATTGTTTTTGTTTTGTTTCACATCGTATTGATTGTTGTTTTGTTTAACATCGTATTGATTGTTGTTTTGTTTCACATTGTATTGATTGTTGTTTTGTTTAACATTGTATTGATTGTTGTTTTGTTTCACATTGTATTGATTGTTGTTTTGTTTCACATTGTATTGATTGTCGTTTTGTTTCACATTGTTTTTGTTTTTTGTTTCACATTGTATTGATTTTTGTTTTGTTTCACATCGTGTTGATTGTTGTTTTGTTTCACATTGTATTGATTGTTGTTTTGTTTCACATCGTATTGATTGTTGTTTTGTTTCACATCGTATTGATTGTTGTTTTGTTTCACATCGTATTGATTGTTGTTTTGTTTCACATTGTATTGATTGTTGTTTTGTTTCACATCGTATTGATTGTTGTTTTGTTTCACATCGTATTGATTGTTGTTTTGTTTCACATCGTATTGATTGTTGTTTTGTTTCACATTGTATTGATTGTTGTTTTGTTTCACATCGTATTGATTGTTGTTTTGTTTCACATCGTATTGATTGTTGTTTTGTTTCACATCGTATTGATTGTTGTTTTGTTTCACATCGTATTGATTGTTGTTTTGTTTCACATTGTATTGATTGTTGTTTTGTTTCACATCGTATTGATTGTTGTTTTGTTTCACATAGTATTGATTGTTGTTTTGTTTCACATCGTATTGATTGTTGTTTTGTTTCACATCATATTGATTGTTGCTTTGTTTCACATTGTATTGATTGTTGTTTTGTTTCACATTGTATTGATTGTTGTTTTGTTTCACATTGTATTGATTGTTGTTTTGTTTCACATTGTATTGATTGTTGTTTTGTTTCACATCATATTGATTGTTGTTTCACATTGTATTGATTGTCGTTTGTTTTCGTTTTGTTTCACATTGTATTGATTGTCGTTTTGTTTCACATCGTTTTGTTTCACATTGTAATGATTTTTGTTTTGTTTCACATCGTGTTGATTGTTGTTTTGTTTCACATTGTATTGATTGTTGTTTTGTTTCACATTGTATTGATTGTTGTTTTGTTTCACATTGTATTGATTGTTGTTTTGTTTCACATTGTATTGATTGTTGTTTTGTTTCACATTGTATTGATTGTCGTTTTGTTTCACATCGTTTTGTTTCACATTGTATTGATTGTTGTTTTGTTTCACATCGTATTGATTGTCGTTTTGTTTCATATCGTTTTGTTTCACATTGTATTGATTGTTGTTTTGTTTCACATCGTTTTGTTTCACATTGTATTGATTGTTGCTTTGTTTCACATCGTTTTGTTTCACATTGTATTGATTGTTGTTTTGTTTCACTTCGTGTTGATTGTTGTTTTGTTTCACATCGTATTGATTGTTGTTTTGTTTCACATCGTGTTGATTGTTGTTTTGTTTCACATCGTATTGATTGTCGTTTTGTTTCACATCGTTTTGTTTCACATTGTATTGATTGTTGTTTTGTTTCACATCATATTGATTGTTATTTTTTTCACATCGTGTTGATTGTTGCTTTGTTTCACATCGTATTGATTGTTGTTTTGTTTCACATCGTTTTGTTTCACATCGTATTGATTGTTGTTTTGTTTCACATCGTATTGATTGTTGTTTTGTTTCACATCGTATTGATTGTTGTTTTGTTTCACATCGTATTGATTGTTGTTTTGTTTCACATCGTATTGATTGTTGTTTTGTTTCACATTGTATTGATTGTTGTTTTGTTTCACATCGTATTGATTGTTATTTTTTTCACATCGTGTTGATTGTTGCTTTGTTTCACATGGTATTGATTGTTGTTTTGTTTCACATCGTATTGATTGTTGTTTTGTTTCACATCGTATTGATTGTCGTTTTGTTTCACATCGTATTGATTGTTGTTTTGTTTCACATCGTGTTGATTGTTGTTTTGTTTCACATCGTATTGATTGTTGTTTTGTTTCACATCGTATTGATTGTTGTTTTGTTTAACATCGTATTGATTGTTGTTTTGTTTCACATCGTATTGATTGTTGTTTTGTTTCACATCGTTTTGTTTCACATCGTATTGATTGTTGTTTTGTTTAACATCGTAATGATTGTTGTTTTGTTTCACATCGTATTGATTGTTGTTTTGTTTCACATCGTATTGATTGTTGTTTTGTTTCACATCGTATTGATTGTTGTTTTGTTTCACATCGTATTGATTGTTGTTTTGTTTCACATCGTATTGATTGTTGTTTTGTTTCACATCGTTTTGTTTCACATCGTATTGATTGTTGTTTTGTTTCACATCGTGTTGATTGTTGTTTTGTTTCACATCGTATTGATTGTTGTTTTGTTTCACATCGTATTGATTGTTGTTTTGTTTCACATCGTATTGATTGTTGTTTTGTTTCACATTGTATTGATTGTTGTTTTGTTTCACATTGTATTGATTGTTGTTTTGTTTCACATCGTATTGATTGTTGTTTTGTTTCACATCGTATTGATTGTTGTTTTGTTTCACATCGTATTGATTGTTGTTTTGTTTCACATTGTATTGATTGTTGTTTTGTTTCACATCGTATTGATTGTTGTTTTGTTTCACATTGTATTGATTGTTGTTTTGTTTCACATCGTATTGATTGTTGTTTTGTTTCACATTGTATTGATTGTCGTTTTGTTTCACATCGTTTTGTTTCACATTGTAATGATTTTTGTTTTGTTTCACATCGTGTTGATTGTTGTTTTGTTTCACATTGTATTGATTGTTGTTTTGTTTCACATTGTATTGATTGTTGTTTTGTTTCACATCGTATTGATTGTTGTTTTGTTTCACATTGTATTGATTGTTGTTTTGTTTCACATCGTATTGATTGTCATTTTTGTTTCACATCGTTTTGTTTCACATTGTATTGATTTTTGTTTTGTTTCACATCGTGTTGATTGTTGTTTTGTTTCACATTGTATTGATTGTTGTTTTGTTTCACATTGTATTGATTGTTGTTTTGTTTCACATTGTATTGATTGTTGTTTTGTTTCACATCGTATTGATTGTTGTTTTGTTTCACATTGTATTGATTGTTGTTTTGTTTCACATTGTATTGATTGTTGTTTTGTTTCACATTGTATTGATTGTTGTTTTGTTTCACATTGTATTGATTGTTGTTTTGTTTCACATTGTATTGATTGTTGTTTTGTTTCACATTGTATTGATTGTTGTTTTGTTTCACATTGTATTGATTGTCGTTTTGTTTCACATCGTTTTGTTTCACATTGTATTGATTGTTGTTTTGTTTCACATTGTATTGATTTTTGTTTTGTTTCACATCGTGTTGATTGTTGTTTTGTTTCACATTGTATTGATTGTTGTTTTGTTTCACATTGTATTGATTGTCGTTTTGTTTCACATTGTATTGATTGTCGTTTTGTTTCATATCGTTTTGTTTCATCGTATTGATTGTTGTTTTGTTTCACATCGTTTTGTTTCACATTGTATTGATTGTTGTTTTGTTTCACATCGATTTTGTTTTGTTTCATCGTATTGATTGTTGTTTTGTTTCACATCGTGTTGATTGTTGTTTTGTTTCACATCGTATTGATTGTCGTTTTGTTTCACATCATTTTGTTTCACATCGTATTGATTGTTGTTTTGTTTCACATTGTATTGATTGTTGTTTTGTTTCACATCGTATTGATTGTTGTTTTGTTTCACATCGTATTGATTGTTGTTTTGTTTCACATCGTATTGATTGTTGTTTTGTTTCACATCGTGTTGATTGTTGTTTTGTTTAACATCGTAATGATTGTTGTTTTGTTTCACATCGTATTGATTGTTGTTTTGTTTCACATCGTTTTGTTTCACATCGTATTGATTGTTGTTTTGTTTCACATCGTATTGATTGTTGTTTTGTTTCACATCGTATTGATTGTTGTTTTGTTTCACATCGTAATGATTGTTGTTTTGTTTAACATCGTATTGATTGTTGTTTTGTTTCACATCGTAATGATTGTTGTTTTGTTTAACATCGTATTGATTGTTGTTTTGTTTCACATCGTATTGATTGTTGTTTTGTTTCACATCGTAATGATTGTTGTTTTGTTTAACATCGTATTGATTGTTGTTTTGTTTCACATCGTAATGATTGTTGTTTTGTTTAACATCGTATTGATTGTTGTTTTGTTTCACATCGTATTGATTGTTGTTTTGTTTCACATTGTATTGATTGTTGTTTTGTTTCACATCGTATTGATTGTTGTTTTGTTTCACATCGTATTGATTGTCGTTTTGTTTCACATCTTATTGATTGTTGTTTTGTTTCACATCGTATTGATTGTTGTTTTGTTTCACATCGTATTGATTGTCGTTTTGTTTAACATCGTATTGATTGTTGTTTTGTTTCACATCGTATTGATTGTTGTTTTGTTTCACATTGTATTGATTGTTGTTTTGTTTCACATTGTATTGATTGTTGTTTTGTTTCACATCGTATTGATTGTTGTTTTGTTTCACATCGTATTGATTGTTGTTTTGTTTCACATCGTATTGATTGTTGTTTTGTTTCACATCGTATTGATTGTTGTTTTGTTTCACATCGTATTGATTGTTGTTTTGTTTCACATCGTATTGATTGTTGTTTTGTTTCACATTGTATTGATTGTTGTTTTGTTTCACATCGTATTGATTGTTGTTTTGTTTCACATCGTATTGATTGTTGTTTTGTTTCACATCGTATTGATTGTTGTTTTGTTTCACATCGTATTGATTGTTGTTTTGTTTCACATCGTATTGATTGTTGTTTTGTTTCACATCGTATTGATTGTTGTTTTGTTTCACATCGTATTGATTGTTGTTTTGTTTCACATTGTATTGATTGTTGTTTTGTTTCACATCGTATTGATTGTTGTTTTGTTTCACATTGTATTGATTGTTGTTTTGTTTCACATCGTATTGATTGTTGTTTTGTTTCACATCGTATTGATTGTTGTTTTGTTTCACATCGTATTGATTGTTGTTTTGTTTCACATCGTATTGATTGTTGTTTTGTTTCACATCGTATTAATTGTTGCTTTGTTTCACATTGTATTGATTGTTGTTTTGTTTCACATTGTATTGATTGTTGTTTTGTTTCACATTGTATTGATTGTTGTTTTGTTTCACATTGTATTGATTGTTGTTTTGTTTCACATTGTATTGATTGTTGTTTTGTTTCACATTGTATTGATTGTTGCTTTGTTTCACATCGTTTTGTTTCACATTGTATTGATTGTTGTTTTGTTTCACATTGTATTGATTGTTGTTTTGTTTCACATTGTATTGATTGTTGTTTTGTTTCACATCGTATTGATTGTTGTTTTGTTTCACATCGTATTGATTGTTGTTTTGTTTCACATCGTATTGATTGTTGTTTTGTTTCACATCGTATTGATTGTTGTTTTGTTTCACATCGTTTTGTTTCACATCGTATTGATTGTTGTTTTGTTTCACATCGTATTGATTGTTGTTTTGTTTCACATCGTATTGATTGTTGTTTTGTTTCACATCGTATTGATTGTTGTTTTGTTTCACATCGTATTGATTGTTGTTTTGTTTCACATCGTATTGATTGTTGTTTTGTTTCACATCGTATTGATTGTTGTTTTGTTTCACATCGTATTGATTGTTGTTTTGTTTCACATCGTATTGATTGTTGTTTTGTTTCACATCGTATTGATTGTTGTTTTGTTTAACATCGTATTGATTGTTGTTTTGTTTCACATCGTATTGATTGTTGTTTTGTTTCACATCGTTTTGTTTTGTTTTTACATCGTATTGATTGTTGTTTTGTTTCACATCGTAATGATTGTTGTTTTGTTTCACATCGTATTGATTGTTGTTTTGTTTCACATCGTATTGATTGTTGTTTTGTTTCACATTGTATTGATTGTTGTTTTGTTTCACATTGTATTGATTGTTGTTTTGTTTCACATTGTATTGATTGTTGTTTTGTTTCACATTGTATTGATTGTTGTTTGTTTCACATTGTATTGATTGTTGTTTTGTTTCACATTGTATTGATTGTTGTTTTGTTTCACATTGTATTGATTGTTGTTTTGTTTCACATTGTATTGATTGTTGTTTTGTTTCACATCGTATTGATTGTTGTTTTGTTTCACATTGTATTGATTGTCGTTTTGTTTCACATCTTATTGATTGTTGTTTTGTTTCACATCGTATTGATTGTCGTTTTGTTTCACATCGTATTGATTGTTGTTTTGTTTCACATTGTATTGATTGTCGTTTTGTTTCACATCGTTTTGTTTCACATTGTAATGATTTTTGTTTTGTTTCACATCGTGTTGATTGTTGTTTTGTTTCACATTGTATTGATTGTTGTTTTGTTTCACATTGTATTGATTGTTGTTTTGTTTCACATCGTATTGATTGTTGTTTTGTTTCACATTGTATTGATTGTTGTTTTGTTTCACATCGTATTGATTGTTGCTTTGTTTCACATCGTTTTGTTTCACATCGTATTGATTGTTGTTTTGTTTCACATCGTATTGATTGTTGTTTTGTTTCACATTGTATTGATTGTTGTTTTGTTTCACATCGTATTGATTGTTGTTTTGTTTCACATCGTTTTGTTTCACATCGTATTGATTGTTGTTTTGTTTCACATCGTATTGATTGTTGTTTTGTTTCACATCGTATTGATTGTTGTTTTGTTTCACATTGTATTGATTGTTGTTTTGTTTCACATTGTATTGATTGTTGTTTTGTTTCACATCGTATTGATTGTTGTTTTGTTTCACATCGTATTGATTGTTGTTTTGTTTCACATCGTATTGATTGTTGTTTTGTTTCACATTGTATTGATTGTTGTTTTGTTTCACATTGTATTGATTGTTGTTTTGTTTCACATTGTATTGATTGTTGTTTTGTTTCACATTGTATTGATTGTTGTTTTGTTTCACATTGTATTGATTGTCGTTTTGTTTCACATCGTTTTGTTTCACATTGTATTGATTGTTGTTTTGTTTCACATCGTATTGATTGTCGTTTTGTTTCATATCGTTTTGTTTCACATCGTATTGATTGTTGTTTTGTTTCACATCGTTTTGTTTCACATCGTATTGATTGTTGTTTTGTTTCACATCGTATTGATTGTCGTTTTGTTTCACATCGTTTTGTTTCACATCGTATTGATTGTTGTTTTGTTTCACATTGTATTGATTGTTGTTTTGTTTCACATCGTATTGATTGTTGTTTTGTTTCACATCGTTTGATTGTTGTTTTGTTTCACATCGTGTTGATTGTTGTTTTGTTTCACATTGTATTGATTGTTGTTTTGTTTCACATCGTATTGATTGTTGTTTTGTTTCACATTGTATTGATTGTTGTTTTGTTTCACATCGTGTTGATTGTTGTTTTGTTTCACATTGTATTGATTGTTGTTTTGTTTCACATTGTATTGATTGTTGTTTTGTTTCACATTGTATTGATTGTTGTTTTGTTTCACATTGTATTGATTGTTGTTTTGTTTCACATTGTATTGATTGTCGTTTTGTTTCACATCGTTTTGTTTCACATTGTATTGATTGTTGTTTTGTTTCACATCGTATTGATTGTCGTTTTGTTTCATATCGTTTTGTTTCACATCGTATTGATTGTTGTTTTGTTTCACATCGTTTTGTTTCACATCGTATTGATTGTTGTTTTGTTTCACATCGTATTGATTGTCGTTTTGTTTCACATCGTTTTGTTTCACATCGTTTTGTTTCACATTGTATTGATTGTTGTTTTGTTTCACATCGTATTGATTGTCGTTTTGTTTCATATCGTTTTGTTTCACATTGTATTGATTGTTGTTTTGTTTCACATCGTTTTGTTTCACATTGTATTGATTGTTGCTTTGTTTCACATCGTTTTGTTTCACATTGTATTGATTGTTGTTTTGTTTCACTTCGTGTTGATTGTTGTTTTGTTTCACATCGTATTGATTGTTGTTTTGTTTCACATCGTGTTGATTGTTGTTTTGTTTCACATCGTATTGATTGTCGTTTTGTTTCACATCGTTTTGTTTCACATCGTATTGATTGTTGTTTTGTTTCACATTGTATTGATTGTTGTTTTGTTTCACATCGTATTGATTGTTGTTTTGTTTCACATCGTAATGATTGTTGTTTTGTTTAACATCGTATTGATTGTTGTTTTGTTTCACATCGTATTGATTGTTGTTTTGTTTCACATCGTATTTATTGTTGTTTTGTTTCACATCGTATTGATTGTTGTTTTGTTTCACATTGTATTGATTGTTGTTTTGTTTCACATCGTATTGATTGTTGTTTTGTTTCACATTGTATTGATTGTTGTTTTGTTTCACATCGTATTGATTGTTGTTTTGTTTCACATTGTATTGATTGTTGTTTTGTTTCACATTGTATTGATTGTTGTTTTGTTTCACATTGTATTGATTGTTGTTTTGTTTCACATTGTATTGATTGTTGTTTTGTTTCACATCGTATTGATTGTTTTGTTTTGTTTCACATTGTATTGATTGTTGTTTTGTTTCACATCGTATTGATTGTTGTTTTGTTTCACATTGTATTGATTGTTGTTTTGTTTCACATTGTATTGATTGTTGTTTTGTTTCACATTGTATTGATTGTTGTTTTGTTTCACATTGTATTGATTGTTGTTTTGTTTCACATCGTATTGATTGTTGTTTTGTTTCACATTGTATTGATTGTTGTTTTGTTTCACATCGTATTGATTGTTGTTTTGTTTCACATCGTAATGATTGTTGTTTTGTTTCACATCGTATTGATTGTTGTTTTGTTTCACATCGTATTGATTGTTGTTTTGTTTCACATCGTATTGATTGTTGTTTTGTTTCACATCGTATTAATTGTTGTTTTGTTTCACATCGTATTAATTGTTGTTTTGTTTCACATCGTATTGATTGTTGTTTTGTTTCACATCGTATTGATTGTTGTTTTGTTTCACATCGTATTGATTGTTGTTTTGTTTCACATCGTATTGATTGTTGTTTTGTTTCACATCGTATTGATTGTTGTTTTGTTTCACATCGTATTGATTGTTGTTTTGTTTCACATCGTATTAATTGTTGTTTTGTTTCACATCGTATTGATTGTTGTTTTGTTTCACATCGTATTGATTGTTGTTTTGTTTCACATCGTATTGATTGTTGTTTTGTTTCACATTGTATTGATTGTTGTTTTGTTTCACATTGTATTGATTGTTGTTTTGTTTCACATCGTATTGATTGTTGCTTTGTTTCACATTGTATTGATTGTTGTTTTGTTTCACATTGTATTGATTGTTGTTTTGTTTCACATTGTATTGATTGTTGTTTTGTTTCACATTGTATTGATTGTTGTTTTGTTTCACATTGTATTGATTGTTGTTTTGTTTCACATTGTATTGATTGTTGCTTTGTTTCACATCGTTTTGTTTCACATTGTATTGATTGTTGTTTTGTTTCACATTGTATTGATTGTTGTTTTGTTTCACATTGTATTGATTGTTGCTTTGTTTCACATCGTTTTGTTTCACATTGTATTGATTGTTGTTTTGTTTCACATCGTATTGATTGTTGTTTTGTTTCACATCGTATTGATTGTTGTTTTGTTTCACATCGTATTGATTGTTGTTTTGTTTCACATTGTATTGATTGTTGTTTTGTTTCACATTGTATTGATTGTTGTTTTGTTTCACATTGTATTGATTGTTGTTTTGTTTCACATTGTATTGATTGTTGTTTTGTTTCACATCGTATTGATTGTTGTTTTGTTTCACATCGTATTGATTGTTGTTTTGTTTCACATCGTATTGATTGTTGTTTTGTTTCACATCGTATTGATTGTTGTTTTGTTTCACATCGTATTGATTGTTGTTTTGTTTCACATTGTATTGATTGTTGTTTTGTTTCACATTGTATTGATTGTTGTTTTGTTTCACATTGTATTGATTGTTGTTTTGTTTCACATTGTATTGATTGTTGTTTTGTGTTTCACATTGTATTGATTGTTGCTTTGTTTCACATCGTTTTGTTTCACATTGTATTGATTGTTGTTTTGTTTCACATTGTATTGATTGTTGCTTTGTTTCACATCGTTTTGTTTCACATCGTATTGATTGTTGTTTTGTTTCACATCGTATTGATTGTTGTTTTGTTTCACATTGTATTGATTGTTGTTTTGTTTCACATCGTATTGATTGTTGTTTTGTTTCACATCGTTTTGTTTCACATCGTATTGATTGTTGTTTTGTTTCACATCGTATTGATTGTTGTTTTGTTTCACATTGTATTGATTGTTGTTTTGTTTCACATTGTATTGATTGTTGTTTTGTTTCACATCGTATTGATTGTTGTTTTGTTTCACATCGTATTGATTGTTGTTTTGTTTCACATTGTATTGATTGTTGTTTTGTTTCACATCGTATTGATTGTTGTTTTGTTTCACATTGTATTGATTGTTGTTTTGTTTCACATCGTATTGATTGTTGTTTTGTTTCACATCGTATTGATTGTTGTTTTGTTTCACATCGTATTGATTGTTGTTTTGTTTCACATTGTATTGATTGTTGTTTTGTTTCACATCGTATTGATTGTTGTTTTGTTTCACATTGTATTGATTGTTGTTTTGTTTCACATCGTGTTGATTGTTGTTTTGTTTCACATTGTATTGATTGTTGTTTTGTTTCACATCGTATTGATTGTTGCTTTGTTTCACATCGTTTTGTTTCACATCGTATTGATTGTTGCTTTGTTTCACATCGTGTTGATTGTTGTTTTGTTTCACAGCATCATTATCACAGATAGGAGATGAAATGAGTCTGCTACTGAGACCTAGTCTATGTAATACATGTATCATATTAATCTATGTAATACATTTATCATATTAGTCTATGTACTAAATGTATCATATTAGCCTTTGTTATAAATGTTTCACATTAGTCTATGTAATAAATGTATCATATTAGTCTATGTAATAAATGTATCATATTAGTCTATGTACTAAATGTACCATATTAGTCTATGTAATAAATGTATCATATTAGTCTATGTAATAAATGTATCATATTAGTCTATGTAATAAATGTATCATATTAGTCTATGTAATAAATGTATCATTTTAGTCTATGTAATAAATGTATCATATTCCTCTCCTTCCAGTGTACTGCATTTCTGGCAGTATTAACTGGTGTATCGATGTCCAGTCTAAAGCGTTAGTTCAGGTTAATTCCCTGCTATAGCTGTGCTGTAATAACTACTAGTATTTATGTGCCTGTCTGACAGCACTGGCGTTAATAAACTCTGTCTGCACCCGAGGGAGGCAGGCAGGCAGTCAGGCTCTTGTGTGTGTGTGTGTGTTTGTGTTTGTGTGTCTGTTTGTGTGTGTGTGTTTGTGTTTGTGTGTGTGCGTGTCTGTTTGTGTGTGTGATCTCTCTGTAACTAACCTGCAGCTCGAATGGATTCAGCCAGAAGGCAATAGTTAGCCCAACAAGCACTTGTAACAGTGCCGGATGGCTTTCAATGTAAATAGATTATATCGACACCAACCATACTGCTGAGTCAATTCCACATCCTCCATACCTAATTCAAGATGGAAGCACCTGTTACTCACACTGTCTTATTGTCTCTATGTGAATCTGTTGCCACAGAGTTGAAAAGAAGATGGTAGCCACTAGCCTGTAGCTGCTTTTATCTCTCTTATTTTTATGCCTCTGTTGTGGAAAACCCAGTACATCTCTAACAACATTGTGCTCATACACACACGCACACACACCAATCCGGAAGGAGGAGGAGAAGGGCGTCGGCTAGTGGGTGGAGTCTCCCGGTCCATCCCATTTCTCATACCGGCTAATGGAGACACAATACATGTCTGGCCCCTTCTTTTCCTTTCCTCCATCTTGAGGAGAGGAGCGCAGCACTTAGAGTAATGTAAATACCGCAGGCTATTTCTAGACCTCCTCACCCTTACTGCTTTGACTGGAGAAGCACTACATCAACGGAGCTGCATTGCTGTAAATTACATCATTCTCTTACTCTCTTTCTATTTCACAATGTTGATGTCTTCATTATTATTCTACAATGTAGAAAATAGTAAAAATAAAGAAAAGCCTTGAACTGTACAGCATATCCAATGTCATTCAATTGTGTTAGTCCGTTAAGTGCATGGGCATGAGTTATACCACTGTGATGTTAGCCTGAAGGGGGTGTGAACAGAAGTGGAGTCCAATGTTTACCAGTATTTCCCCTAGTGATTTCTATCAAGGCTGCCAACAGCAGCATTCTATTGAGATCTTCCCACACACACAGGTACAAATGTAGCATCTTAATTTGATCACCCGGTTGCCGGAGAACAGTCCTGCAATCCTACATCTGTACCCATGTACATAAACTCACACCATCAGACACACCACCCACTGTGTCTGTGTTTAATTATCCTGATGGAGTGGAGTGACCTTGGTTTTCCCAATACTCTGTGATGAGTTCATGGCCCAGGGGTTGAGGGGAGAACAAACAGTACCCTGTCTGTTGCTACTTCACACCCCAACCAAGGTTGTTGAAATGAATGAGCTAACTGGATCAGGGGCCAAATGGGGTCAGGGCATGGGAGGAAGTCTTGTATTCAGGTCAGTGTGAAGCATCAGGTCAGGCGTGTCAGTGGTCTGGTTTGGCATTACAGAAGGCCGTCAGGGTGTGTGTCTGTCTGTTTGGCATTACAGAAGGCCGTCAGTGTGTGTCTGTCTGTTTGGCAGGAGAGTGCTTCATCTGGTGTTCTGGAAAAAGGCATCAATCAAAGACCAACACAGAATATAATAACCATCACTGCTGTCAGAGCTGCCAAACACACACACACACACACACACACACACACACACACACACACACACACACACACACACACACACACACACACACACACACACACACAAACACACACACACACACACACACACACACACACACAACACACACACACACACACACACACACACACACACACACACACACACACACACACACACACAAACACACAAACACACAGGCATATCAGCAGAGAAATCAGTCTGTCTTTTCACTGTTCGCTAAAAAGTGGGTTTGATGCCCTGATTGGAGATCACAGAGGTAGGGCTACACATAAATACAATCAAAATAACTGGAGCTGGATAGATTGTTTAGAGAGTAAAGGGAAGACGTTGGCCCGTCATGTTGTTAACCAGTCTCGCTTACCGTGGTACGTTACCCAGAGCTATCAAATCAGCCAGTCAGCACTCTCTTTATACCAGCTGTTTACAGCTCTCACACTGCACTGGTTATATGTAATACACAAAAGCAATGAAAGACAAATGATCAATGTGCTAAATAATATCATTTATTTACCTCACATATTAATCACCATAATTTTATAGACACTGCATAAATAAATAAATAATTATGTAGCTGTAATTTCACCTCACTAAACGGATAAATAATTGATCATGTTGCATTGAAACGTATATTCCATTTGTTCATATGCTGACTTTAATGGTATATACATGTATCACACATAAATATATATTTCCATTTACGACATAGAAGCACATTTAGTATAGCCAGCCGAGCAACTGATGTGATTATGTTTTTTATTCTTTCATTTTGATTTGTTTTCCCAGTGATACTGTAGCACATAAGACAGCATGAAGCCGGGTCTCCTGGTTGAAGGAGAGGAAACCTTACATTCACATTACATTCCAAACAGACTGCCTGACACACAAGTCCACTCTGACACTTTGCATAGCATCAGACCAGCTCCCAATACTACCCAAATTAAGGCCATAATTCAAACAGATTAAAATTATATATTAAGACCAGCAAATGTTTACTAACAAATACTATTTGAGAGGAGTGAAGCAGAGAATAGAAATACTCAACAATACTCAACAACATCAAAACAACAACCAAATTTGCAATTTAGAAATGTGGTTGTGCATCAGCATTTGTTTCTTCTTATGTCAGTTCACTGACTACGTTTCCATCCAGCCATTTTATGAGCATGAATTATCTGACGCATAAAAAGTCACGACTGGGCTGATGGAAACATGAAATGCCGATACAATTTTATAAATGCCAACAGACAATGTGTTGGTTCAACATGGTGTGATCTTCTTGTGTCTGTAAAATGAATTATGTGAGAAATGGCAGTGGAAGCGCCTTTATGCGCAAATATTGGTATAATAACCATCCTATCAAAATAAACTTGGAGTGATGCAGTGATATATTGTGTGGTCCTCCCACTACAACTCGGAAAACCATGCAGTTTATTAGGCTGCAGTTGAAATAAGTTATGATGAACTTCACACAGTGGGTGAATGTGCAAGGTGATGAATTTGATGCTCCTTTCCAAAAAATATTGAGGGTCTTCTTCTGGTGACATGATCGATTCCTGGCTGACGTTTGAAAAACACACTCTTATCCATAATAATCTCATAACATAGGTAATCTACCTGCACTGTATTTGCCAGCTGTTGGCTAGAGCACACGTGCCAAGACCGGAGTGGATACATTATATAACTCAAAAGGTTTTGTGACAAAACCATCAGTAGAGCTGAAAATGTGATTGAAACCCATCTAACTATTATTTTTCATTTGGTACTGTTAAATGGAAATTTAACCACAAAAGTTATTTTAATCTACATTACGTCACGCACAGTATTTTAAAGGCAAAAAGTAAGTTTAATGGAAACACATCTCTGGTGCAAAAATAAGCATATTATTTCATGCAGGTTTTAGAATATCTGCATGAAAATCTGTTGAAATTGGATGGAAACCTAGCTACTGACAGCCACTCATTTAGCCATGTCAGCCAACAATTTTTAGAGTGGTAGTTAAACTCGTCAGCTATCTAAACTTGTAGTAATCATGGCCGAATACCAAATGCCCAGGGGGCCTGACCTCCAGCAGGCCCCCATTGATTTTGTTTGGCATTCTCAGTCAGATATCATATTAACATGGCATAAGTCATTACAAAATGGATAAAATTGCAGAAAATTTGCTGTAGAACTGCAAATAAATCTCTGCCTCACGGCAAAATGTGTACTATTGCATGAAATGTGTTATAAATTTGAACATTTTCACTACACTCCATGGCAAAATGTGTAGAATCTCAGGAAATTAAGTTTAAAACATAAAACATGGGATCCCCAAAAGGCTAGAGCCGGGCCCTGTCAGCGTTCACCTATCATTCACTCAGCATAGGACCTGCTCAGCTTCCAATCATTACAACCACTGATACCAAAACAACCAGTGCTGTTCTTTTCCTGTCTCAGCTCATAACCAGCTTGGAACACCAATCAAATGTTCTTGGGGCAGACGGACGGAGAAGAATCGAATCGTTCGTGCAAACGGGTTATTGATACGATCCCTGGAGGAGCAATCTCAGCCTCCCCAACCCCTCTGCCGCTCTGCTGCTGCTCTGCACTCAATAACAGTTTAGAGAAGGTAACAAACGATTATAGGGCCCATCTCAAATGGTACCCTATTTCCTATATAGCACACTACCTAACCTTATGTGGCTCTGGCCAAAAGTAGTGCACTATATAGGGAATATGGTGTAATTTCTGATGCAGATGGATGAAAACCACAGCTAGGTCCACTTTCAACCAGTATAGCCATTAATACAGTATTTGTATGTCTTGTCACCTATATTGCTGACACACGGTAGTTTCTCAGTAAAAATGTGATGTAAGACTGTGAAATATAGCAAGTGTTCCCCTCTAACACAACAGCACAGTATTGAACCTCTCCACCTGCAGAGAGGAGGATTTTGGGACATGGACAACATGGAATAGGAGTTTCTCTTCTCAGCTCTGTTCAAATCCGGTTACTATGCAAACACTGTTAACACTGAGTATTCTGAACTGTACCAGGTTATTGTGTGTAAATTAGATTATGAGCACACAACATAAAAACAAACTGAAATGTTGTGTTTTTGCTATCAAGATAAAAAAACAAATCAACGATTTGTAATGATTTGTAATGACATATATATTTATAGCATGGACCCTAAAAACAGTATTGCTGTATTAGTAAGTTAATTTTTAGCAAATTAGGAAATAATCTAAATAAATAAATAAAATAAGCTAAAGCTGATTTCAGACACATAACTAATGGATGTGAATATGTTCACGCACGCACACACGTACACACACACACACGTACGCACACACGTACACACACACACAATTAAATATTGCATTATTCTCATCACCCTCTGGGCTGGCATCCATCTCAGAGTTCCCTATTGACACATACAGACAGTTATATTTTATACCTTGATTACCTTACCTTTATAATGACTCCATTTACTGTAGCAGCACTGAGAACAGAAAACTAAAATGGCCGTGGCGTTTGATTCGCAGAGAGTCAGTCAGTGGTTGATATTATGAGAACACGACGGGGCTGGATGGCTGGACAGACCTGGTCTGGGCCTGGGTTCAAGGATCTACATCAGGGCTGGCTAACCCTTCTGCTGGAGAGCAATTGGTATGCAGGCTTTTGCTCCAGCCCTACTGTAGCACACCTGGTTGAGCTATTAAAGATGCTGATTAGTAGCATCAGGTATGTTAGATCAAGGCTGGAGCAACATTCTGCAGGAGGGTAGGTACCCAGGAGGGTTGGTTCTAGTCAGTTCTGGGTCTAGGTCTGGCTCTGGGTCCTGGGCTTTGGGTCCTGGTGTCTACTCCTGGTCGTTGTTTAAGGACTCGGGGCTGGACTCCTCGTCATCACTGAGAGCCTCTGTGTTTGTAAACGCCCCGGCCAGTGAGGTGCTGAGGTGCGTTTTGACCGGCGCCATCTCCGACAGGATGATGTTGTCGTTACTGACCAACGTGGTCTTGTCCATAATCTCCTTACTGTGTTTGGACACCACAGCATCCATGAAGTCATACTTATGAGACAGAGTCCCAGACTCAAACAGGTACTTGAGCAGGTAGGAGAAGGCCACGTTACCCAGGAAGGAGGCCAGCATGGAGACCGTTTTAAAGGGGAAGCGTTGCTGGATGAAGTACTCCACGTCTCCAGTCAGATGGTGGATCTTCTCCTGTTGCACCCAGCCGGGGTAGTAGATAAAGGGGGGTAGTTTGAGGTAGGGCTCCCCTCCCCCGATACGCAGCAGCAGACCGAAGATGTAGCCGGCCACCGAGCCGTACGTGTTGGTTCCTTTGATGAAGAGCACGCTGAGCAGCTGGGGGAAGATGATAACATACACCAGGTCGGAGCTCAGGTACCACAGGCCGTATACTGTCCCTGTGAGCAATGCCATGGCCGTGGCCAGAGCTCCGAACACAAAGATGGTGATACGCATCACCCACACGATCTCACGGTCTGTCGCCTATGGGGGTTAAGGAGAAGGAAAGGGGAGGAGGGACTTTAGTGTTTGTATCTGTGTGCATTTGTGTACCTTGTGTTTCCTGTGTGTTTACTGTGTGTGCCTGCATATGTATGTATGTACAGTGGGGCATACATACATAGTTGAAGTGTACCTATGATGAAAATTACAGTCCTCTCTCATCTTTTTAAGTGGGAGAACTTGCACAATTGGTGGCTGACTAAATACTTTTTTGCCCCACTGTATGTGTGTGTGTGTGTGTGTGTGTGTGTGTGTGTGTGTGTGTGTGTGTGTGTGTGTGTGTGTGTGTGTGTGTGTGTGTGTGTGTGTGTGTGTGTGTGGTGTGTGTGTGTGTGTGTGCACTCACAGACTGTCTGAAGGCCAGCTTGTAGATGTTTCTGGCGAACATTGAACTGGCTGAAAGGATGGAGGAGTCCGCTGATGACATCACAGCGGCAGACACCGCCCCCAGACCAAAGAAGGAGATCCAGGGTGGGCACAGGTGCTGCAGCACGATGGGCAGGATCATATCTGATTGGTCCTTCTCTTTGGGAGGAATTGCCCCGTATGTAGTCTGGTTCCAGTCTGGGGAAGACAACAGACATAGTAGTTTACGTACTTTCGGGCCAAACTGTATATGGGCGGGGTTTATCAGATGTATATGGACAGGGTTTATCAAATGTATATGGACAGGGTTTATCAAATGTATATGGACAGGGATTATCAAATGTATATGGACAGGGATTATCAAATGTATATGGATAGGGTTTATCAAATGTATATGGACAGGGTTTATCAAATGTATATGGACAGGGATTATCAAATGTATATGGACAGGGTTTATCAAATGTATATGGACAGGGATTATCAAATGTATATGGATAGGGATTATCAAATGTATATGGACAGGGATTATCAAATGTATATGGACAGGGATTATCAAATGTATATGGACAGGGTTTATCAAATGTATATGGACAGGGTTTATCAAATGTATATGGACAGGGTTTATCAAATGTATATGGGATTATCAAATGTATATGGGGGATTCATTAGGAGGGTTTATCAAATGTATATGGACAGGGTTTATCAAATGTATATGGGCAGGGATTATCAAATCTATATGGGGGATTCATTAGGAGGGTTTATCAAATGTATATGGACAGGGATTATCAAATGTATATGGGGGATTCATTAGGAGGGTTTATCAAATGTATATGGACAGGGATTATCAAATGTATATGGGCAGGGTTTATCAAATGTATATGGACAGGGTTTATCAAATGTATATGGGCAGGGTTTATCAAATGTATATGGGCAGGGATTATCAAATCTATATGGGGGATTCATTAGGAGGGTTTATCAAATGTATATGGGCAGGGATTATCAAATCTATATGGGGGATTCATTAGGAGGGTTTATCAAATGTATATGGGCAGGGATTATCAAATCTATATGGGGGATTCATTAGGAGGGTTTATCAAATGTATATGGACAGGGATTATCAAATGTATATGGACAGGGTTTATCAAATGTATATGGACAGGGATTATCAAATGTATATGGATAGGGATTATCAAATGTATATGGACAGGGATTATCAAATGTATATGGACAGGGATTATCAAATGTATATGGACAGGGATTATCAAATGTATATGGACAGGGATTATCAAATGTATATGGACAGGGATTATCAAATGTATATGGACAGGGTTTATCAAATGTATATGGACAGGGATTATCAAATGTATATGGACAGGGATTATCAAATGTATATGGACAGGGATTATCAAATGTATATGGACAGGGATTATCAAATGTATATTGACAGGGTTTATCAAATGTATATGGACAGGGTTTATCAAATGTATATGGACAGGGTTTATCAAATGTATATGGACAGGGTTTATCAAATGTATATGGACAGGGTTTATCAAATGTATATCGACAGGGTTTATCAAATGTATATGGACAGGGTTTAACAAATGTATATGGGGGATTCATTAGGAGGGTTTATCAAATGTATATGGGCAGGGTTTACTCAAATCCGTACATACAACAGATGTGATTCAATCTGTCTGTTAGAAAATATCTCTAGTCTCGAAGCCATAGTACGACACTATTCTGAACGTTGTCATTTCATCAGTGATGACAGGAACTGCATGTATCTCAACAGGCAAGATACAGCTTCTCAACAGAGGAATAATCCCCACAACACCAGAACATATATCTGCCATCTGAGTACCTCCTCTCCCCCTCCATTCTACCACTTCCCCCTTCTCCTCACTCGTCCGTGTCAGTCATACCCCTAGTCAGTCAGTCTCACTCTCCTTCTCACTTCTGGACATTAACAAACAGCTGTTGATTAACAGTGACTTTGATGAAGAATCTTCAGATCAACCTAATTAATTAGTCTTCCTCCTGATGTAATATTGACAGAAATCACATCTCCTAATGAATCCCTCTTCGTGCTGTATGACAGGAGCCGTCTGGTGTTGTTTACATCCCACTGTATCCTGCCTACTGGTGTATACATCTGAGCTGAGCTACATTGTAGAAACAAGCTAATAGAGAAAGATGGGGCTTTTTATCATACTTCCCATTAGTAAATAATGTGAGTGGATTCATGGATATGAACAACATAAGAGAAAATATGTGTGAGACAAATGTTTGTGTGTGTGTGTATGTGAGTGCCTGTGTATATGTGAGTGTGTTTACCTGTGGAGGCACCTATCGCTCCTATGAGGACGGAGGGGACAGCCATGACCAGGCAACCAGCGGCAGCGATGAAGGACAGAACCTGGGCGTACGTAGCTGAAGAGGCAGAGAGAACCCGTTGAAAATACACCTGCCACGGAATCCCCCCCAACATCTAGGGACAGAAACACCACAGTCAATACACAACAAACCAACGCACAGCTTTACAGTGAATACATACTCCAAACCTAAGCATAATTACATTATAGTCAATATAATTGACTGATGATGACATACCAGAAGACAGAAGTTGTCGATCCACATCCAGGTGTCTGCTGAGTCTATCTTACCCAGCCAGGGTGTCTGGTACACAGCCTCTTTAGCTGTCACACTGATGCTTGACACCGCTGGGTTGGACAGGGCAAACGGCACACTGACCCACTGAGAGAGAGCGAGAGAGAGAGAGGGATGAGGGGTGTTTCAGCACCATGATCAGCGCTGGAGAGTACATCATCCTGGAGTTGTATGGCAAAGGAGGGACTCACCAGTCCCAGGAAGATACAGAAGAGCTGCACCACGTCAGTGTAGGCCACAGAGTACAGGCCTCCTACCAGGGTGTAGAAGATGGCTATCAGGGCTGAGATCACCACCGACATGTTGATGTCAATGTCCACAATCACACTCAGAGTAGCTCCTAGACAAAACACAGGGACACACACACACACATCAGCAGCAGGTATAAAGTCAGGTCTAATGTGTCAAATAAATAAACATGTGGTGCTACAGTCTAACACCTGATTATTGAAGAATGTATAGCTATTCATTTTCCTCATCTCTCCCTTTTCAATAAGGATTTTTTTATTTGAATAATGGAGTTAAAATAGTATGGTTCCCAAGCCTACCCAGGGCTGACAAGATGGCGGCAGACCAGAAGATCTCCCCCATGAGCGCGGGAATGAAGAGCAGCCCCCCCATGCGCTTCCCATATATCTGCTGGAACGGGTCCAGCATGGTGACGTAACCCCTGGAGCGCATGGGCTTGGCAAAGAACAGGCCACCTGGAGCACGAGAGAGACACCATTAACCAACATCGTCATTGAGATACTGGGTTGTCCCACAAAATGATTAGTGATTCATTTTAAGGTTCAAAAGCAAGAAACAATCTGTGCCTCATTTTAATGTCAACCCTGTTACATGAAGTGAACTCTTGTTTTACTATGGTGATAAACAATGAACATCTAATAGTCAAATCATAGTGTAAAAGCAGGTGAGCTGGTTCTACTATTTTTGGCCATTTTCTGGTGTTTTGTAGTGAACAACTGAGAGGGTCAAGAATAACATGTCAACACTGTTACCATAGATAGCCAGGCTAGAATAACACGTCAACCCTGTTACCCATAGATAGACAGGCTAGAATAACACGTCAACGCTGTTACCCATAGATAGCCAGGCTAGAATAACACGTCAACCCTGTTACCCATAGATAGCCAGGCTAGAATAACACATCAACCCTGTTACCCATAGATAGCCAGGCTAGAATAACACGTCAACCCTGTTACCCATAGATAGCCAGGCTAGAATAACACGTCAACGCTGTTACCCATAGATAGACAGGCTAGAATAACACGTCAACGCTGTTACCCATAGATAGACAGGCTAGAATAACACGTCAACCCTGTTACCCATAGATAGCCAGGCTAGAATAACACATCAACCCTGTTACCCATAGATAGCCAGGCTAGAATAACATGTCAACGCTGTTACCCATAGATAGACAGGCTAGAATAACACGTCAACGCTGTTACCCATAGATAGACAGGCTAGAATAACATGTCAACGCTGTTACCCATAGATAGACAGGCTAGAATAACACGTCAACACTGTTACCCATAGATAGACAGGCTAGAATAACACGTCAACGCTGTTACCCATAGATAGACAGGCTAGAATAACACGTCAACGCTGTTACCCATAGATAGACAGGCTAGAATAACACGTCAACCCTGTTACCCATAGATAGACAGGCTAGAATAACACATCAACCCTGTTACCCATAGATAGACAGGCTAGAATAACACATCAACGCTGTTACCATAGATAGCCAGGCTAGAATAACACGTCAACCCTGTTACCCATAGATAGCCAGGCTAGAATAACACATCAACCCTGTTACCCATAGATAGCCAGGCTAGAATAACACATCAACGCTGTTACCATAGATAGACAGGCTAGAATAACACGTCAACCCTGTTACCCATAGATAGCCAGGCTAGAATAACACATCAACGCTGTTACCCAGAGATAGCCAGGCTAGAATAACACATCAACCCTGTTACCCATAGATAGACAGGCTAGAATAACACATCAACGCTGTTACCCATAGATAGACAGGCTAGAATAACATGTCAACGCTGTTACCCATAGATAGACAGGCTAGAATAACACGTCAACCCTGTTACCCATAGATAGACAGGCTAGAATAACACGTCAACCCTGTTACCCATAGATAGCCAGGCTAGAATAACACATCAACTCTGTTACCCATAGATAGACAGGCTAGAATAACACGTCAACCCTGTTACCCATAGATAGCCAGGCTAGAATAACACATCAACGCTGTTACCCATAGATAGACAGGCTAGAATAACATGTCAACCCTGTTACCCATAGATAGCCAGGCTAGAATAACACATCAACGCTGTTACCATAGATAGACAGGCTAGAATAACACGTCAACCCTGTTACCCATAGATAGACAGGCTAGAATAACACATCAACCCTGTTACCCATAGATAGACAGGCTAGAATAACACGTCAACCCTGTTACCCATAGATAGACAGGCTAGAATAACACGTCAACCCTGTTACCCATAGATAGACAGGCTAGAATAACACATCAACGCTGTTACCATAGATAGCCAGGCTAGAATAACACGTCAACCCTGTTACCCATAGATAGACAGGCTAGAATAACACGTCAACCCTGTTACCCATAGATAGACAGGCTAGAATAACACATCAACCCTGTTACCCATAGATAGACAGGCTAGAATAACACGTCAACCCTGTTACCCATAGATAGCCAGGCTAGAATAACACATCAACGCTGTTACCATAGATAGACAGGCTAGAATAACAAGTCAACGCTGTTACCCATAGATAGACAGGCTAGAATAACAAGTCAACCCTGTTACCATAGATAGACAGGCTAGAATAACACGTCAACCCTGTTACCCATAGATAGCCAGGCTAGAATAACACATCAACCCTGTTACCATAGATAGCCAGGCTAGAATAACATGTCAACGCTGTTACCCATAGATAGACAGGCTAGAATAACACGTCAACGCTGTTACCATAGATAGACAGGCTAGAATAACACGTCAACCCTGTTACCATAGATAGACAGGCTAGAATAACAAGTCAACCCTGTTACCCATAGATAGAAAGGCTAGAATAACACGTCAACGCTGTTACCATAGATAGACAGGCTAGAATAACACGTCAACCCTGTTACCCATAGATAGCCAGGCTAGAATAACATGTCAACCCTGTTACCCATAGATAGACAGGCTAGAATAACATGTCAACCCTGTTACCATAGATAGACAGGCTAGAATAACACGTCAACCCTGTTACCATAGATAGACAGGCTAGAATAACACGTCAACCCTGTTACCATAGATAGACAGGCTAGAATAACACGTCAACCCTGTTACCATAGATAGACAGGCTAGAATAACACGTCAACCCTGTTACCATAGATAGACAGGCTAGAATAACAAGTCAACGCTGTTACCCATAGATAGCCAGGCTAGAATAACACATCAACGCTGTTACCATAGATAGACAGGCTAGAATAACACGTCAACGCTGTTACCATAGATAGACAGGCTAGAATAACACGTCAACGCTGTTACCCATAGATAGCCAGGCTAGAATAACACGTCAACCCTGTTACCCATAGATAGACAGGCTAGAATAACACGTCAACGCTGTTACCAATAGATAGCCAGGCTAGAATAACACGTCAACGCTGTTACCATAGATAGACAGGCTAGAATAACATGTCAACCCTGTTACCATAGATAGACAGGCTAGAATAACACGTCAACCCTGTTACCCATAGATAGCCAGGCTAGAATAACACGTCAACCCTGTTACCCATAGATAGACAGGCTAGAATAACACGTCAACCCTGTTACCCATAGATAGACAGGCTAGAATAACACGTCAACGCTGTTACCCATAGATAGACAGGCTAGAATAACACGTCAACCCTGTTACCCATAGATAGACAGGCTAGAATAACACGTCAACCCTGTTACCCATAGATAGACAGGCTAGAATAACATGTCAACGCTGTTACCCATAGATAGACAGGCTAGAATAACACGTCAACCCTGTTACCCATAGATAGACAGGCTAGAATAACATGTCAACGCTGTTACCCATAGATAGCCAGGCTAGAATAACACGTCAACCCTGTTACCCATAGATAGACAGGCTAGAATAACATGTCAACGCTGTTACCCATAGATAGACAGGCTAGAATAACACGTCAACGCTGTTACCCATAGATAGACAGGCTAGAATAACACGTCAACGCTGTTACCCATAGATAGACAGGCTAGAATAACACGTCAACCCTGTTACCCATAGATAGACAGGCTAGAATAACACGTCAACCCTGTTACCCATAGATAGCCAGGCTAGAATAACACGTCAACGCTGTTACCCATAGATAGCCAGGCTAGAATAACACGTCAACGCTGTTACCCATAGATAGCCAGGCTAGAATAACACGTCAACCCTGTTACCCATAGATAGCCAGGCTAGAATAACACGTCAACGCTGTTACCATAGATAGCCAGGCTAGAATAACACGTCAACGCTGTTACCCATAGATAGCCAGGCTAGAATAACACGTCAACCCTGTTACCCATAGATAGCCAGGCTAGAATAACACGTCAACGCTGTTACCCATAGATAGCCAGGCTAGAATAACATGTCAACGCTGTTACCATAGATAGACAGGCTAGAATAACACGTCAACCCTGTTACCCATAGATAGCCAGGCTAGAATAACACGTCAACCCTGTTACCCATAGATAGCCAGGCTAGAATAACACGTCAACCCTGTTACCCATAGATAGCCAGGCTAGAATAACACGTCAACGCTGTTACCCATAGATAGCCAGGCTAGAATAACACGTCAACGCTGTTACCCATAGATAGCCAGGCTAGAATAACACGTCAACCCTGTTACCCATAGATAGACAGGCTAGAATAACACGTCAACCCTGTTACCCATAGATAGACAGGCTAGAATAACACGTCAACCCTGTTACCCATAGATAGACAGGCTAGAATAACACGTCAACGCTGTTACCCATAGATAGCCAGGCTAGAATAACACGTCAACCCTGTTACCCATAGATAGCCAGGCTAGAATAACACGTCAACCCTGTTACCCATAGATAGACAGGCTAGAATAACATGTCAACCCTGTTACCCATAGATAGCCAGGCTAGAATAACACGTCAACACTGTTACCCATATATAGCCAGGCTAGAATAACATGTCAACACTGTTACCCATAGATAGCCAGGCTAGAATAACACGTCAACGCTGTTACCCATAGATAGACAGGCTAGAATAACACATCAACCCTGTTACCCATAGATAGCCAGGCTAGAATAACACGTCAACCCTGTTACCCATAGATAGCCAGGCTAGAATAACACGTCAACCCTGTTACCCATAGATAGCCAGGCTAGAATAACACGTCAACCCTGTTACCCATAGATAGACAGGCTAGAATAACACGTCAACGCTGTTACCCATAGATAGCCAGGCTAGAATAACACGTCAACCCTGTTACCCATAGATAGACAGGCTAGAATAACACGTCAACCCTGTTACCCATAGATAGCCAGGCTAGAATAACACGTCAACCCTGTTACCCATAGATAGACAGGCTAGAATAACACATCAACCCTGTTACCATAGATAGCCAGGCTAGAATAACACGTCAACGCTGTTACCCATAGATAGCCAGGCTAGAATAACACGTCAACCCTGTTACCCATAGATAGACAGGCTAGAATAACATGTCAACGCTGTTACCCATAGATAGACAGGCTAGAATAACACGTCAACGCTGTTACCATAGATAGACAGGCTAGAATAACACGTCAACCCTGTTACCCATAGATAGACAGGCTAGAATAACACGTCAACGCTGTTACCCATAGATAGACAGGCTAGAATAACACGTCAACCCTGTTACCCATAGATAGCCAGGCTAGAATAACACGTCAACACTGTTACCCATAGATAGACAGGCTAGAATAACACGTCAACGCTGTTACCCATAGATAGACAGGCTAGAATAACACGTCAACGCTGTTACCCATAGATAGCCAGGCTAGAATAACACGTCAACGCTGTTACCCATAGATAGACAGGCTAGAATAACACGTCAACGCTGTTACCCATAGATAGACAGGCTAGAATAACACATCAACCCTGTTACCCATAGATAGCCAGGCTAGAATAACACGTCAACGCTGTTACCCATAGATAGCCAGGCTAGAATAACACGTCAACGCTGTTACCCATAGATAGACAGGCTAGAATAACACGTCAACCCTGTTACCCATAGATAGCCAGGCTAGAATAACACGTCAACGCTGTTACCATAGATAGACAGGCTAGAATAACACGTCAACGCTGTTACCCATAGATAGACAGGCTAGAATAACACGTCAACCCTGTTACCCATAGATAGCCAGGCTAGAATAACACATCAACCCTGTTACCCATAGATAGCCAGGCTAGAATAACATGTCAACGCTGTTACCATAGATAGACAGGCTAGAATAACATGTCAACGCTGTTACCATAGATAGACAGGCTAGAATAACACATCAACCCTGTTACCCATAGATAGCCAGGCTAGAATAACACGTCAACCCTGTTACCCATAGATAGCCAGGCTAGAATAACACGTCAACCCTGTTACCCATAGATAGACAGGCTAGAATAACATGTCAACACTGTTACCATAGATAGCCAGGCTAGAATAACACGTCAACCCTGTTACCCATAGATAGCCAGGCTAGAATAACACGTCAACCCTGTTACCCATAGATAGACAGGCTAGAATAACATGTCAACACTGTTACCATAGATAGACAGGATACATGTCAACACTGTTACCATAGATAGCCAGGCTAGAATAACACGTCAACGCTGTTACCCATAGATAGACAGGCTAGAATAACATGTCAACGCTGTTACCCATAGATAGCCAGGCTAGAATAACACGTCAACCCTGTTACCCATAGATAGCCAGGCTAGAATAACACATCAACCCTGTTACCCATAGATAGCCAGGCTAGAATAACATGTCAACGCTGTTACCCATAGATAGCCAGGCTAGAATAACACGTCAACCCTGTTACCCATAGATAGCCAGGCTAGAATAACATGTCAACGCTGTTACCCATAGATAGACAGGCTAGAATAACATGTCAACCCTGTTACCCATAGATAGCCAGGCTAGAATAACACGTCAACGCTGTTACCCATAGATAGCCAGGCTAGAATAACACATCAACCCTGTTACCCATAGATAGACAGGCTAGAATAACACGTCAACCCTGTTACCCATAGATAGCCAGGCTAGAATAACATGTCAACCCTGTTACCCATAGATAGCCAGGCTAGAATAACACATCAACCCTGTTACCCATAGATAGCCAGGCTAGAATAACATGTCAACGCTGTTACCCATAGATAGCCAGGCTAGAATAACACATCAACCCTGTTACCATAGATAGCCAGGCTAGAATAACATGTCAACGCTGTTACCCATAGATAGACAGGCTAGAATAACACGTCAACGCTGTTACCATAGATAGACAGGCTAGAATAACACGTCAACCCTGTTACCATAGATAGACAGGCTAGAATAACACGTCAACGCTGTTACCCATAGATAGACAGGCTAGAATAACACGTCAACCCTGTTACCCATAGATAGCCAGGCTAGAATAACACGTCAACCCTGTTACCCATAGATAGACAGGCTAGAATAACACGTCAACGCTGTTACCCATAGATAGACAGGCTAGAATAACACGTCAACGCTGTTACCCATAGATAGCCAGGCTAGAATAACACATCAACGCTGTTACCCATAGATAGACAGGCTAGAATAACAGGTTACCCATAGATAGACAGGCTAGAATAACACATCAACCCTGTTACCCATAGATAGCCAGGCTAGAATAACACGTCAACGCTGTTACCCATAGATAGCCAGGCTAGAATAACACGTCAACGCTGTTACCCATAGATAGACAGGCTAGAATAACACGTCAACCCTGTTACCCATAGATAGCCAGGCTAGAATAACACGTCAACCCTGTTACCCATAGATAGACAGGCTAGAATAACACGTCAACGCTGTTACCCATAGATAGACAGGCTAGAATAACATGTCAACCCTGTTACCCATAGATAGACAGGCTAGAATAACACATCAACCCTGTTACCCATAGATAGACAGGCTAGAATAACATGTCAACGCTGTTACCCATAGATAGACAGGCTAGAATAACACGTCAACCCTGTTACCCATAGATAGACAGGCTAGAATAACACATCAACCCTGTTACCCATAGATAGCCAGGCTAGAATAACACGTCAACCCTGTTACCCATAGATAGCCAGGCTAGAATAACACGTCAACCCTGTTACCCATAGATAGACAGGCTAGAATAACATGTCAACACTGTTACCATAGATAGCCAGGCTAGAATAACACGTCAACCCTGTTACCCATAGATAGCCAGGCTAGAATAACACGTCAACCCTGTTACCCATAGATAGACATGCTAGAATAACATGTCAACACTGTTACCCATAGATAGACAGGCTAGAATAACATGTCAACACTGTTACCATAGATAGCCAGGCTAGAATAACACGTCAACCCTGTTACCCATAGATAGACAGGCTAGAATAACATGTCAACCCTGTTACCCATAGATAGACAGGATAGAATAACACGTCAACCCTGTTACCCATAGATAGACATGCTAGAATAACATGTCAACTCTGTTACCCATAGATAGACAGGCTAGAATAACACGTCAACCCTGTTACCCATAGATAGACAGGCTAGAATAACACATCAACCCTGTTACCCATAGATAGCCAGGCTAGAATAACACGTCAACCCTGTTACCCATAGATAGCCAGGCTAGAATAACACGTCAACCCTGTTACCCATAGATAGACAGGCTAGAATAACACGTCAACACTGTTACCCATAGATAGCCAGGCTAGAATAACATGTCAACCCTGTTACCCATAGATAGCCAGGCTAGAATAACACGTCAACCCTGTTACCCATAGATAGACAGGCTAGAATAACATGTCAACACTGTTACCCATAGATAGACAGGCTAGAATAACACGTCAACACTGTTACCCATAGATAGCCAGGCTAGAATAACACGTCAACCCTGTTACCCATAGATAGACAGGCTAGAATAACATGTCAACGCTGTTACCCATAGATAGACAGGCTAGAATAACACGTCAACGCTGTTACCCATAGATAGACAGGCTAGAATAACACGTCAACGCTGTTACCCATAGATAGACAGGCTAGAATAACACGTCAACACTGTTACCCATAGATAGACAGGCTAGAATAACACGTCAACCCTGTTACCCATAGATAGACAGGCTAGAATAACAAGTCAACCCTGTTACCCATAGATAGCCAGGCTAGAATAACACGTCAACCCTGTTACCCATAGATAGACAGGCTAGAATAACACGTCAACCCTGTTACCCATAGATAGCCAGGCTAGAATAACACGTCAACCCTGTTACCCATAGATAGACAGGCTAGAATAACATGTCAACCCTGTTACCCATAGATAGACAGGCTAGAATAACACGTCAACCCTGTTACCCATAGATAGCCAGGCTAGAATAACACGTCAACCCTGTTACCCATAGATAGCCAGGCTAGAATAACATGTCAACCCTGTTACCCATAGATAGACAGGCTAGAATAACACATCAACCCTGTTACCCATAGATAGCCAGGCTAGAATAACACGTCAACCCTGTTACTAGATAGCCAGGCTAGAATAACACATCAACCCTGTTACCCATAGATAGCCAGGCTAGAATAACACGTCAACCCTGTTACCCATAGATAGCCAGGCTAGAATAACACATCAACCCTGTTACCCATAGATAGACAGGCTAGAATAACACGTCAACCCTGTTACCCATAGATAGACAGGCTAGAATAACATGTCAACCCTGTTACCCATAGATAGACAGGCTAGAATAACACGTCAACCCTGTTACCCATAGATAGACAGGCTAGAATAACATGTCAACCCTGTTACCTATAGATAGACAGGCTAGAATAACATGTCAACCCTGTTACCCATAGACAGACAGGCTAGAATAACATGTCAACCCTGTTACCCATAGATAGACAGGCTAGAATAACATGTCAACCCTGTTACCCATAGATAGACAGGCTAGAATAACATGTCAACCCTGTTACCCATAGATAGACAGGCTAGAATAACACGTCAACCCTGTTACCCATAGATAGACAGGCTAGAATAACACATCAACCCTGTTACCCATAGATAGACAGGCTAGAATAACACATCAACCCTGTTACCCATAGATAGCCAGGCTAGAATAACACATCAACCCTGTTACCCATAGATAGACAGGCTAGAATAACATGTCAACCCTGTTACCCATAGATAGCCAGGCTAGAATAACACATCAACCCTGTTACCATAGATAGCCAGGCTAGAATAACATGTCAACGCTGTTACCCATAGATAGCCAGGCTAGAATAACATGTCAACGCTGTTACCATAGATAGACAGGCTAGAATAACATGTCAACGCTGTTACCATAGATAGACAGGCTAGAATAACACATCAACCCTGTTACCCATAGATAGCCAGGCTAGAATAACATGTCAACGCTGTTACCCATAGATAGCCAGGCTAGAATAACATGTCAACGCTGTTACCCATAGATAGACAGGCTAGAATAACACATCAACGCTGTTACCCATAGATAGCCAGGCTAGAATAACACGTCAACCCTGTTACCCATAGATAGACAGGCTAGAATAACACGTCAACCCTGTTACCCATAGATAGACAGGCTAGAATAACACGTCAACCCTGTTACCCATAGATAGCCAGGCTAGAATAACACGTCAACCCTGTTACCCATAGATAGACAGGCTAGAATAACACGTCAACCCTGTTACCCATAGATAGCCAGGCTAGAATAACACGTCAACCCTGTTACCCATAGATAGACAGGCTAGAATAACACGTCAACCCTGTTACCCATAGATAGCCAGGCTAGAATAACACGTCAACCCTGTTACCCATAGATAGCCAGGCTAGAATAACACGTCAACCCTGTTACCCATAGATAGCCAGGCTAGAATAACACGTCAACGCTGTTACCCATAGATAGACAGGCTAGAATAACACGTCAACGCTGTTACCCATAGATAGCCAGGCTAGAATAACACGTCAACGCTGTTACCCATAGATAGACAGGCTAGAATAACACGTCAACGCTGTTACCCATAGATAGCCAGGCTAGAATAACACGTCAACCCTGTTACCCATAGATAGCCAGGCTAGAATAACACGTCAACCCTGTTACCCATAGATAGACAGGCTAGAATAACACGTCAACCCTGTTACCCATAGATAGCCAGGCTAGAATAACACGTCAACCCTGTTACCCATAGATAGCCAGGCTAGAATAACACGTCAACCCTGTTACCCATAGATAGACAGGCTAGAATAACACGTCAACCCTGTTACCCATAGATAGCCAGGCTAGAATAACACGTCAACCCTGTTACCCATAGATAGCCAGGCTAGAATAACACGTCAACCCTGTTACCCATAGATAGCCAGGCTAGAATAACACGTCAACCCTGTTACCCATAGATAGCCAGGCTAGAATAACACGTCAACCCTGTTACCCATAGATAGCCAGGCTAGAATAACACGTCAACCCTGTTACCCATAGATAGCCAGGCTAGAATAACACGTCAACCCTGTTACCCATAGATAGCCAGGCTAGAATAACACGTCAACCCTGTTACCCATAGATAGCCAGGCTAGAATAACACGTCAACCCTGTTACCCATATATAGCCAGGCTATAAATATTCTCACAATTGAAATGATTTGTAAAGCTGGCATTCAATGACCCCTCCCTGTTGCACACAACAAGCTGCCATTCCCCCTTTAGCAAGGGGATTTATGGCTGATATAAGATGACATTTTCAACACTGTTACAGTCAACCCTGTTACTATATTTGACACTTAGGCTAATAGACACTTACTATAGTATTTTTTCTATTTAACCTCTTGAGATGGGAAAACTCGTTTTTTTATGAAGTTGAACAGAATGTATAAATTTGGTGAAAGTTACACTATACTCAAAAGGCACCTTATTGGTGGAACGACCGTACTATGTACTACCCTTCATTGATGATGATGAATCCCAACACAACTGGTTAGTGTCCTTACCTACTACCAGACTGAGGGCGTATCCAAAGGGAGCCTGTGCCCAGGCAAGGCCGTAGTCAGGCAGGTAGACATACTCTGCCGTCCCGTTGATGTAGCCGCCGCCCACCCATGTAGCTGGAGGAGAGGTTCATCACATAGTTTAAGATATATAAAAATATTTAACACACATTAATAAGCTTGCCTAAAAAAATGTTTCAAATTGTTGAGATGTCTTATAGTTTTATGTTTTTCATAGACTTAATTTTAGAGCCACATTGTAGCCTTCAAATTAATCACACAACTAATATCCAATCATACAAACAATGTCAAATCGGATATATTTAGTCGAATAAATCACAGAACGTTAATAACCTAGTTGTTATTCCCAGTTAATAAAGCTAATGAATATGTCAGGATTGGTAAATTATGAAACGGTTCACATAGATCAATTAGGCCACCATTATTTTCCTGAGCATTTCCGTAACTGGCGGAAAATAAATAATTGATTACTTTTCGCGCCTATAAAAGCCTGCACCTCCGGGGTCTGTTATTAAAATAGCATCAAAGATATTAGTTAGGAAATGCTCTGGGTCTTTAATTAACTTTGGCGTCAATTAATGTTGTTCTCACTAAAACAAGGGAATAATTCTGATAATGAGACGGTGTGCATTTACAATAGCCAGTCGATACATTGTGTTCTCCAACTCGATACAACAGCTGTCGTTGAATTTTAGGTAATTGATTTTCGCGATGCATATCGCAACAGTTGATAAAGGTCCGTGCGTAAAACCGTTCCGCGGTGCTGGTCTGACTGCTGTGTGGGGAAAAATAGTCACACATGCATTTGTTTTATTACGTCAGTTTCCATTGTGCCATGAGGAACATGATTGATTTCAATTTCCCCATCACTAAACTGTCTCTAAAGTTGACAGCGGAAATATTTTGAAATAAAAGCAAGGTGCAATTCCTCTCCAACAATTCAGTCAATTTAGGAAGAAGTCCACATTTAAATGTAAACCATCCTCATAGGAAACAATTGTAGGTTTTCAAATCATGAATTAAATGTTATAAGCCAACCCAGCCCTGCCACAATCTCTCTCCAAGTCGCGAAGTCTAAAAACATGTCACAACTCACCCGTCATGGTGAATCCACCGACGAACAACCCAATGTCCCTCCCGCCCACCATGATGGTTTCACTGCGGTCTTGGCCCTCCGACACCCCTGAGTTTTTGTTCTTCCACGCGGCCCATATCCCCACGGCCAGAATAAGCAAGTAGAAGATCACTATAGCCACGATCCCCTCAGCGTGGACGGCCATCCTCTTCCACTGCCGTGATCAGTCTCTGCGTGAGGAACTGCGTTTCATTGAGACCTGCGCCAGGGATGGAGAGGAAAAAGCCACTCAGCCACTCCCGGTAAAGTGGTCATCAGACGCACAATCAAACGTGTATCTTCTTAAGACAAACAGATGTAACTGGTTTATTACATTACTGGCTAAATAATAATTAGTTGAATTTGTATTGGCTATAATATTATTTGACATTTTGAGCTTTCTCTCTTTACACTCTTTTGTTGAAGATTTTGTGGACTGTTTTATTTACATCTTAACCAAAATCATGTCGGCTACATAATACACCCACGAATGATTATGGGTTTAACAATAATGTTTAAAGTAAAACAGGGATTGTGATTGTAACCATGTTTTATCAGATGTAGAAAAGGCTATGTTCTACACCTGTTTCACATGTGCGTAAAAGGCGCATTACGCATCCCGGAGTGCGCGCCCTACTAGGAAAATAAAGTGCTGAGACATTTTAACTGGATGTGTCTTTCGTGCCACACCACCAAAATCAAATCACTTTTCAGGTTTAATTCTTGCTGACGGCAGGGTTTCAGGAGCGGCTAAAGCAGTAATATCGATTTCCTTTCAAAGACCCGCCGATCTATCACACACACACTTAAACGTAATTTCAACTAATGGCTTCTACTTTAATTGAATGAAATCTGAGTCGACAGTTAATTAACAAACCGGTTGAAACATATATGTAAAGACAATTGTTTGGAGAACGAGGGAGTAACCTATCCAGGACACAGTGTGTGTTCCTCCTACCTTTATAGTTGGCTCTTAAATGGACGTCGGCGGTGGTTACAAAATAGCGACCAACTGGATTTCCAGACAATAATGGGTAAGATCCCGGTAGGAAAGATCTTAGAACTCAACGTAATCCACGCCACCCGTGTGTAATTCCCCGGTGTGGTTTATGAGAGGAATATTCGTCAGAGGGGGGTGGGGGTATGGGCGTGAGAAGCTGAAGGAGAGTGGTGGGTTTGGTTTATCAATAAAGGTGACAGGTTGTGTAGAGGCAGACAGTGAAGGTCTCCAGGAAAGGACGGGAAAAGAACTAATAGGTAATGGCATGACGCACACCCAGGGGAGAGATGTCCTCTAAAACGTCCGGTTTGAAGGGACCCCGTTAACTCTCCAGGTTACATTTAGACGTGATTGACGTTCACACAGGGGCCTGTTGAGTGGAAATGAAAGCACTGGGATTTTTTACGCGGGAGAATATTGAGATAGTGTGCGGTTAGAATGCTGGATGGATGGCCATTCTCTTGCTACATCCAGTAACATTTAAATTATTTATTTATCTGGTAAAACATGGGCCATTTTATACAGGATAGTGTCTAACATTATATCCATGGGCAATAGGAACGAGAATCAGTCAGACTGTTGGACATAAAAATACAAAAACCCACCAGGAAATCATCTCCACGTGATTTTAATTTTGGTATATTCCCACAGATTATAGAGAGACGTGATCCTATACAAATGTAAGCAAGGTTTGAAATAATTATGTTTAAGTCAAATATATTTGTGTGGGCTTTTTGCAGTCAATTTGCAGTCTACAAATGATTTAGAATTATGTTCAGGCCCCCGACCATCCGCTCTAGTTGATGATCCCTGACCTACACCAACATTGTTCTACTTTCAGTGTGCATTGAGTAGCTCTGCGTGGTGTGCGTCAAGTATTTGGAGATAGCTCATCAGGGATTTGGAGTATAAAGTCGCAATTGTCAGACTGTTGCTGTCCACGGTACTGAAATTTGGAAACAACCACTTCCATCCATTCTACACTCTAAAAAGAAAAGTTTCCTGGGGTATCCTTTAGGCGTTCTTCAAATTGAAACTGTGGGGGACCCCCTAGCAGTTCTTTGAAGAACCACTTTTTATTGATCCTCAAAGAACCTTTTGGAGAACGTTTTGAGGTACATTTTTGAACTACCCCCCTGTTATTAGTATTATTAATAATATGCATAACAATAACACAATATTTTTGTTATCAGTGTTTATTATGGTTTCAATGGAAAAGCAGAATAAAGAAATGTATGAGGTAAAAACTCCCAGCAGAACCCCAAGTCCAATAGACATATCCTCAGTCGTGTTGATGTTCCTCCTACCCATAACCAGAATGATTTTGAAGTTCATGGTGAACGAACAGGTTTCCTGTTATAGTCATCAGAGGTGTAGGGAGGGTGTGAATCCCAAAAATAGTAATTATGCAGATGATTAACAAAACATGCACACAATAGTACTCATTCCCTAGTTTTTGTGGTAAATATGAATTTAAAAAACTGTTTTGATAATGGTCTTCACATACACATACATTGTCCATAATGTAGAGGCCTATGGGATATGTGATCTGCGTAACATACCAAAACCAATTGACATACCTTTGTATGGCTCCTCGTCTGTATACCTGCAGACACAAAAGTGAGCAGTTCAGTCATCTGCACCTAATACAACTAGCCTTCAACATATTCTTATAGCCTACATATTCTTATAGCCTACATATTTGTATAGCCTACATATTCTTATAGCCTACATATTCTTATAGTCCTACATATTCTTATAGCCTACATATTCTTATAGCCCTACATATTCTTATAGCCTACATATTCTTATAGCCTACATATTCTTATAGCGTACATATTCTTATAGCCTACATATTCTTATAGCCTACATATTCTTATAGCCTACATATTCTTATAGTCTACATATTCTTATAGCCTACATATTCTTATAGCCTACATATTCTTATAGCCCTACATATTCTTATAGCCCTACATATTCTTATAGCTCTACATATTCTTATAGCCTACATATTCTTATAGCCTACATATTCTTATAGCCTACATATTCTTATAGCGTACATATTCTTATAGCCTACATATTATTATAGCCATATACATATTATTATAGCCTACATATTCTTATAGCCTACATATACATATTCTTATAGCCTACATATTCTTATAGCCTACATATTCTTATAGCCTACATATTCTTATAGCCATATACATATTCTTATAGCCTACATATTCTTATAGCCTACATATTCTTATAGCCTACATATTCTTATAGCCCTACATATTCTTATAGCCCTACATATTCTTATAGCTCTACATATTCTTATAGCCTACATATTCTTATAGACTACATATTCTTATAGCCTACATATTCTTATAGCGTACATATTCTTATAGCCTACATATTATTATAGCCATATACATATTATTATAGCCTACATATTCTTATAGCCTACATATACATATTCTTATAGCCTACATATTCTTATAGCCTACATATTCTTATAGCCTACATATTCTTATAGCCATATACATATTCTTATAGCCTACATATTCTTATAGCCTACATATTCTTATAGCCTACATATTCTTATAGCCTACATATTCTTATAGCCTACATATTCTTATAGCCTACATATTCTTATAGCCCTACATATTCTTATAGCCTACATATTCTTATAGCCCTACATATTCTTATAGCCCTACATATTCTTATAGCCCTACATATTCTTATAGCCCTACATATTCTTATAGCCTACATATTCTTATACCCTACATATTCTTATAGCCCTACATATTCTTATAGCCTACATATTCTTATAGCCTACATATTCTTATAGCCCTACATATTCTTATAGCCTACATATTCTTATAGCCCTACATATTCTTATAGCCTACATATTTTTATAGCCTACATATTCTTATAGCCCTACATATTCTTATAGCCTACATATTCTTATAGCCTACATATTTTTATAGCCCTACATATTCTTATAGCCTACATATTCTTATAGCCCTACATATTCTTATAGCCCTACATATTCTTATAGCCTACATATTCTTATAGCCTACATATTCTTATAGCCTACATATACATATTCTTATAGCCTACATATTCTTATAGCCTACATATTCTTATAGCCCTACATATTCTTATAGCCTGCATATTCTTATAGCGTACATATTCTTATAGCCTACATATTCTTATAGCCCTACATATTCTTATAGCCCTACATATTCTTATAGCCTACATATTCTTATAGCCCGACATATTCTTATAGCCTACATATTCTTATAGCCTACATATTCTTATAGCCCTACATATTCTTATAGCCTACATATTCTTATAGCCCTACATATTCTTATAGCCTACATATTCTTATAGCCATATACATATTCTTATAGCCTGCATATTCTTATAGCCCTACATATTCGTATAGCCTACATATTCTTATAGCCTACATATTCTTATAGCCCTACATATTCTTATAGCCCTACATATTCGTATAGCCCTACATATTCTTATAGCCTACATATTCTTATAGCGTACATATTCTTATAGCCTACATATTCTTATAGCCTACATATTCTTATAGCCTACATATTCTTATAGCCTACATATTTTTATAGCCTACATATTCTTATAGCCTACATATTCTTATAGCCTGCATATTCTTATAGCGTACATATTCTTATAGCCTACATATTCTTATAGCCCTACATATTCTTATAGCCCTACATATTCTTATAGCCTACATATTCTTATAGCCCGACATATTCTTATAGCCCTACATATTCTTATAGCCTACATATTCTTATAGCCTACATATTCTTATAGCCCTACATATTCTTATAGCCTACATATTCTTATAGCCCTACATATTCTTATAGCCTACATATTCTTATAGCCTACATATTCTTATAGCTTACATATTCTTATAGCCTGCATATTCTTATAGCCTACATATTCTTATAGCCTACATATTCTTATAGCCCTACATATTCTTATAGCCTACATATTCTTATAGCCCTACATATTCTTATAGCCTACATATTCTTATAGCCTACATATTCTTATAGCCTACATATTCTTATAGCCTACATATTCTTATAGCCCTACATATTCTTATAGCCTACATATTCTTATAGCCTACATATTCTTATAGCCTACATATTCTTATAGCCTACATATTCTTATAGCGTACATATTCTTATAGCGTACATATTCTTATAGCCTACATATTCTTATAGCCTACATATTCTTATAGCCTACATATTCTTATAGCGTACATATTCTTATAGCCCTACATATTCTTATAGCCTACATATTCTTATAGCCCTACATATTCTTATAGCCCTACATATTCTTATAGCCCTACATATTCTTATAGCCCTACATATTCTTATAGCCTACATATTCTTATAGCCCTACATATTCTTATAGCCTACATATTCTTATAGCCCACATATTCTTATAGCCTACATATTCTTATAGCCATATACATATTCTTATAGCCTACATATTCTTATAGCCTACATATTCTCATAGCCATATACATATTCTTATAGCCTACATATTCTTAGAGCCATATACATATTCTTATAGCCTACATATTCTTATAGCCTACATATTCTTATAGCCTACATATTCTTATAGCCATATACATATTCTTATAGCCTACATATTCTTATAGCCATATACATATTCTTATAGCCTACATATTCTTATAGCCATATACATATTCTTATAGCCTACATATTCTTATAGCCTACATATTCTCATAGCCATATACATATTCTTATAGCCTACATATTCTTATAGCCATATACATATTCTTATAGCCTACATATTCTTATAGCCTACATATTCTTATAGCCATATACATATTCTTATAGCCTACATATTCTCATAGCCATATACATATTCTTATAGCCTACATATTCTTATAGCCTACATATTCTCATAGCCATATACATATTCTTATAGCCTACATATTCTTAGAGCCATATACATATTCTTACCTCTTTGTTGGTTGATATCCATTGAATTGTGTCCATTTTCTGTTTGGGAAAGAGTTGCACAAGACATTTACCTTTTAAATTGAGGGGATCTTGTTTCTGTTGGGAAATTAGATTCCTGCAAGAACCCCCACCAACTAAGGAGGTTAGTAGGAACCCACCTCATATGGGGTTCTATGGGGTTCTTGGAATAATCTTTTGGGTACAATGTCAGTGCCAAGAACCCTAAGGTTCTTCGAAGAACTTTGAGGATCTTAGAAGAATCCTTGTTGAACCCCTCATTTTTTGAGTGTATTGGTTTTCAGTCTGTTCAAGCAATTTACTCATTTCAGTGCACATTTCATATAGACATTGTCTAATTTCTAAGAGCAATGGACCTCTTTTTGCATTGAAGATTGGAAAGGCATTTTTCATTTCTATATTTAGACTGAACATGTTGACCAATTTAATGAATAGGCTACCAGACAGCTGACTTATCTGTTCTTCTGACAGCTCTGTCTAATTTACCTTGCTTTATGTTGACGGTCTGCCAGAGAGAGGATACATCTAATTGGATAGCTTTAGAATACACAAACAACTCATAAACCTGTCCACGTGCCTGCCGTGGCTAATAGCGCAGGTAGGGGCCTGCAACAGGAGACAGACAACAATAATGAATTGACATGGACTGCGATATGGACTGCGTGTAAATGATCAAATATAGCCTTTAGCTAACTTAAAATGGCAGTCAAAATTAAGACGAATACTGTTTTAAAGGGAGTTATACTTGGCTATATTGTTATAGGGATTGGACATAATTAATGGAAATTCTAGGAACCTTTTAAAAAGCAGTTTCATTTAAACATCGACTATGTTTAAATGAAATTTCTTTCTAAGCTGCCTGTCTTCAACCCAGAACAAGTTGGATATCTGCCAAGCAATTGGCTAGTCTTTCTTTCTTGAACAGTGAACCACTCACCTCCTAGACAGACTGTTGGTGCCACCGTGTGGTCATCGTAGGCCTGGCGCAGATCACATTTCCCAGAAGTTTCTGTGCTTTACTCCAGTTAGGCTAATGCACATAGCGAGCATTCTACCACCATACTCAAGCTCAAACGTAGTCTGTTGCACCATGGTGACTTTGTATTTTAAAATAGCAGTATAAGTATAAAGCAGTTTACAAATATGAGACTATAAAACTATAAAGACAGGAAGTGCTTCACAACAGCCATTAAGTTATGAGCAATGCAACGGGAACAGATAATACATGTGAAATAAAACTTACCATTATCATACCTGCTGTCATTTTCCTAAAGGCCTTTATGAAGGAAGCTCATTTTTGTATCAGGAATAAGTCCTGTTAATATTTTTTGGCTCTTCTAGACATACAAAGTCAACAGGATAATTAATACAGGATTAGCCTGTGTGCAGTCCTAGAGAAGGACACAACCTGAACAACATCAACACCGTAAACCACACTGATCCTCACTGACTCTCTGAAGGTCTGCTGGAAAGTCAATGAGTGTGTACTTGCTCACTTAAAAGTAACTTGAGTCTGTTTTTTGTAGTCATTGAGTTTAAACTTCCCTCAATCAGTTTCTATTATCTGCCACACTCAGACATAATCATTGAGTGTTTGCACTTCCACACTAGGAGCATTCATTGAGTGTGTACTCTATCCCTCAGACGTAGTCATTGAGTCTGTAGCCATTGCTGGACAGTGAGGTGCATGAGGGGGCGTAGTTCCCTTTCAGGGTGGCAGGGGGATAGTAGGGTGGTGCTGGGGTGTTGGGGGTGTTTATAGTGTTGAAGACGAGGGGAGGACAAGGGTGGCGATGATGAGGTAGATGTAGGGGGTTCCTGGGCCGCCCCTCACAGTTCCAACAGAGCACCACCCCTCCCATCAGACTAAGACAGGCCGAGACGTAGCCTAAATACACCGCCATGCCAATCTCATACTTCATAACTGCAACACAAAGTAACATTTCTTGTTATTTTGTTATTTCTGCAAACATGTTTAAGTGAAAAAAAACTAGTATCAGAGTTATAAAATAAAATGAATAAAAGATGAATTAAATATATTGAATAGTACCTTCAGGGTAGGATGGGGTTGTAGAAGTCGAGGATGACATCATTGGTTGTCCAACAGACAGTGATTAGGCAGAGCATGCCTGCAGACAGGAAGCAGACCCCCCCACTGATGGCCAGGACATGCTTGATGGACGAGCCACGGGCACAGCGGGTACACTTCATCCCTGCAGAGGACACGAGGGCTGCCAGGGTGGAGGTGAGGCAGGACAGCAACATCAACGCTCGTGCCGCCTAGGGAGGGAGAAGAGTTTAGTATCATAATGGCTGTTGCTCAAATTACACCCTACCCCCTATTTACTAAGCTACCGTGTGCTCAAATTAATCTAATCAATCAACCAATCAATTAACAAATCAAACAACCAATAATTCCTACCTGCAGGTCAGGTGGCAGAGCCAGCATTGAGCGATGTACTTCACACTGGTAGATGCCCGTGCTGTGCCACACACACTCCATCCAGAGCCCCTTCATGTAGGCAGTGGCTGTGATTATGTTAGAGCCCACATAGGCTGTCCGCCACCAGTGGGGGAGCACTGTAGCAACTACACTACCCACAAGCCCCAGCAGACCCAGGAAGAAGCCCAGCAGCTGGACCGTCATGCTGGCCATGTTTGGAACATCCGCTAATGACCAACTGCACACACAAAACTACACAATGCTACACACAACACACACAAATCAACACACACAGAGCCACACACACAACCACACAATAATGGCTTTGAGACATGAGTTTAGTATCCTATTATTCTGGTCTTTAGCTCTGGTTCCCAGCTGTACTGTTGGAACTCCAGAGGGTCTAGAGTCAGTCATGGTGTTGAAGCCATCCTGCAGTGGTGGTCCCTTTGGAGCTCAGGTGTTGTGGTTTCGCTGTCTTCAGTGTTGTCTATGGAGCTCTGTACAGTGACTTCAGTGGCTCCAGTGGCTGTGTCTTCCATGTGCTCTCTAAGGGCTCTTTAACAGATGCTTCTTCTGAGGGTTCTGTCCCTGGTGTCATTGAGTCTGTGACTAATGTTCTTCGTTCAGCTCCACTTGTTGAGCGTGGTCCTCTGAGCTCAGCCAGCTAGTCTCTCTTTGATTGTGACTGAGGCTGTTCCGCTGCTCCTGTGGAGAACACACATGATTAAACATTCACAGAAACCAACACCCAGCTCAGTTGAATGTGACAAACCACTAACTTCTAATTGAGAGACTGTTTTATAACTCTTGTATAATGTATATTTTGTGTTTAAAAACACTAAAACTATTTAATGAAAATATGCATTCAGCTGGCCCATCGATAGATAGTGCATTTCCCCAAGTACAATAAAATGTGTTTTATTTTAATCATACTGTTTGATTTATACTGAACAAAAATATAAACGTAACATAGAACAATGAAAAATATTTTACTTAATATAAGGAAATCAGTGAATTGAATGAATTAGGCCCTAATCTTAGGATTTCATATGACTGGGAATACAGATATGTTTATTACATTTTTTTATTGAACCTTTATTTAACTAGGTAAGTCAGTTAAGAACAAATTCTTATTTACAATGACGAACTACCGGGGAACAGTGGGTTACCTGCCTTGTTCAGGGGCAGAATAACAGATTTTAACCTTGTCAGCTCAGGGATTTGATCCAGCAACCTTTCAGTTACTGGCCCAATGCTTTAACCACTAGGCTACCTGCCGATAGGGGGAGTGAGGCCTAAGAGGATTTTATAAATAAGTAACAACCAGTGGGTCTTGCGACAGGTATACAGAGATAACCAGTTTACAGATGAGTATAGAGTGCAGTGACGTGACGTGTCCTAAACTTGGTGGCAAGTTTGCATCTGTTGGTCACAGATACCTTAAAAAAAAGATAGGGGCGTGGATCAGAAAACCAGTCAGTATCTGGTGATATCACCATTTGCCTCATGCAGCACGACACATCTCCTTTGTATAGAGTTGATCAGGCTGTTGATTGTGGCCTGTGAAATGTTGTCCCACTCCTCTTCAATGGCTGTGCGAAGTTGCTGGATATCGTCGGGAACGGAAAAAGGCTGTCGTACACGTCGATCCAGAGCATCCCAAACATGCTCATTGTGTAATATGTCTGGTAAGCATGCAGCCTGTGGAAGAACTGAGACATTTTCAGCTTCCATGAATAGTGTACAGCTCCTTGCGACATGGGGCTGTGCATTATAATGCTGAAACATGAGGTGATGGCGGCGGATGAATTGCACGACAATGGGCCTCAGGACCTTGCCACAGTATCTCTCTGCATTCAAATTGCCATCGATAAAATGCTATTGTGTTTGTTGTCCCTAGCTTGTGCCTGCCCTTACCATAACCCCACCGGCACCAACGTTGACATCAGCAAACCGCTCGCCCACACGACGCCTTTATCTTGGCCAGATCGCAGTTGTAAATGAGAACTTGTTCTCAACGGGCCTACCTGGTTAAATAAAAGTGAAATAAAATGTTTAAAAAATACTTGTGGTCTGCGGTATGTGAGGCCGGTTGGATGTACTGCCAAATTCTCTAAAACGCTGTTGGAGAAATTAACATTACATTCTCTGGCAACAGCTCTGGTGGACATCCTTGCAGTCATATATATATATATATATATATGAGGCCAATTGCACTCTCTCAAAACTTGATACATCTGTGGCATTGTGTTGTGTGACAACCCTACACATTTTAGAGTGGCCTTTTATTGATGATGTTGTTTAATCATCTTCTTGTTATGCCACACCTGTCAGGTGGATGGATTATCTTGGCAAAGGAGAAATGTTAACAGGAATGTTTCATATGGAATGTTTCTGGGATCTTTTAGCTGATGAAACCAGAGACCAACACCTCACATGTTGCGTTTATATTTTTGTTCAGTTGCACTCAGAGCTTTTCTCACTGATAATATGTAAAATGCAGTTGGAATATTCAATTTGACAAAAGTTAATTCCCATTGGAATTTAGTCACAAGCTGCGTCAAACACATTTGATCAATAATTTGCATACAGCACTTACAGAACACATTGCTTTTCCTCACTCTAGACCTAATTTCAATTGACCATAGGATGAACTCATATTAATATGCTATTTTTGGAGGGGCTTCTGAGGTGCAGAAATGTCAGAAGTGATGGGAACCCACTTTAATTTAGTTTCCCCTGCCCTCTCCTTCCTCTATAACTCACTTTGGAAAACAATTTTTGATTTGAAGAGCGCAGAGAGAAGAAGGCTATTGATCTAGTGAACAATAAAACACACATTTCCACACCAACTATCTTTGTTTTCAACTAATGTCAGTACTATTAAATGTCACAGCTAAGTTGATTGTGTCATAGAGCATAAAGTAATAAAACAATTATTATCTGAAGAAGAGACGGGTGGCTAATGTGTGGACACCTGCCATGTGAGATCAGAGTCCTGATATTATGCTACTGCTGCCAGTGAGTGATGCGCGCACACACACACACACACACACACACACACACACACACACACACACACACACACACACACACACACACACACACACACACACACACACACACACACACACACACACACACACACACACACACACACACACATTGTACATAATAATTTGTTCTTAACTGACTTGCCTAGTTAAATAAAGGTTAAATAAATAAAACACACACACACTCTGGACAGTGACAGACTAATCCACATGCCATTGATATTGTGTTATTCATATAAACAGGATTTCTCACATTTTATTTATGATATCGAATACTACAGTTTTCCTTTGCCTCATTCAGAGGGAATACAGTTGATATCAGTATTATGATCCACTTTCCAGTTTTCATGTATCAATTATTTCATCTACCAACCTTGAAACAAAACAGGCACTGTTTATATTTTTCATACTCTATCAAAGAACAGCAGCTCAGTAGAACACTGGGAACAGAATGCTCTTTGTGTTTAATGATGGATTCTGTAAGGGAGGAAACAACCACACATTAGAACAACTGACTAACATGTTGTTGGCTACTGATCACGTGAGTTCAAACTTTGCTTTTCCGTGCACGTACCAAAAGTTATAAAATAAAAACCCCAACACTTCACTTTCAGTGATCTACCCAACACATACACTCCCTCCTCTCCCCTTCTTACCTGTGACATGCATATCCTGCCTGGTGCTATCTAGTGCTGCAGGATGTTAGCAGCTGGTAGTGTCTGTCTGTGTGTCCTATGTAGACTCACAAACCCATGTTATGTAGCATTTATAAAGGCCTCTCCATAGTTCAAAAAGCCTGTCAAAGCTGCACGTCACCGCCCAGACCAGAACAGCTCTCTGTCTGCTTGCTCTCTCTCTCACTCTCTCTTTCCCTCTACCACCAGTGTCACCTCTGCTTTAGAGTCCAAGTGAGGGCAGTGTATGGGTATGTCTGTGTCCTTATTGTCCTGTCAGGGAGGTGACAACTGTCTGTCAGTAATGTGACATGGCGTAGCTCGGTATGGTGTAGCTCTATTTTGGCTCTATAACGGTTAGTTGCAAACATAGTTCCTACCCCAGGGGAAGAGAGAGGGCATCACACTGCATGGTCCTCCTCCTTCTAACCAGTCAACATGGGGATCTGTCAAAAACAACAAACAGGAAGATGGAATCAACAAAAAGTCATTGAAAATGTTTGAGGACAGTATAATTTGAGAGTATTCAAAGACAATAGTAGAAAATGATAGCACTATAAATGATTATGCCTTAGCTCTTATCATGGGACAACCTAAACAGAGTGACACAAGTACAATACCTGAAGTACAAGAGATTCCATGTCGTGTGAGCGCCTCCAAATCTGCTGGTTGCTCTTGATCTGGTCAGTGATAGACAGTCTGCCACTATTTTCTTAGTCCTGTTCTCTAGTTTTGTGTATTCTGAGCCTATAGAAGACCGACACACAAGGCTATATTCCCAATCTGTCTGTCATTCCTTCATACGGAGTAGTAGCCTAGCAGTAGCCTTTCTAGCGGCCTGCAGTGCAGCCCATCCTGCTGTGTCAGTCTCTCATAAGATTATGTGTCCTGGCTATCTCCTCCAGAAGGATATAATACCATGTGAATGGGTCATGTCTAGATGGGATCCAGCTTTTGTAAATTTTACATCAAAAGGTGATCTTTTTTTTTTTTTGCATTTTAGCCAACCCTAACCCTTTTCCTAACCTTAACCTAATTCTCCTAGCCTGCCACATTTATTCTCCTAACCTGCTGCATAGCTTCTCCTAAACCTGCTACGAATAGTCAATTCTGGCAAAAGCTGGATACCTTCTAACCATGACAATGTGAATGCTGAGGAGTTAATAGCCTTAGGGGAAACACTGTAATCCTCCACGCATTAGGGAGCTCTGTCTTAAATAAGGTATTTATTATCTGCTTCTAGGACAACAAATAGGAAACGTACTGTATATTTGAATGATCACTGTAAACCCCTTTTGAATGCAGCTAAGGCCTAAGATTTGACATTAGAATCAGCTTATTCATAGGTTAGGCTACTGTGGGCTAGGCTAAATAAAAAATCTGGTAATGTCATGTTAGACAAATTTTAAGCCACATAATCATTAGGCTAGCCTGCATGAGAGGGATCATAGGTACATTTATCATAAATCACACACGTTTAGGATGTGTAGGATGGCTCCGACAGAGATGGCCGCCTCGCTTCGAGACCTTATGAAACTATGCAGTATTTAGTTTTTTTATGTATTATTTCTTATATTATTACCCCAGGAAATCTTAAGCGTTTTTACAAACAGCCGGGAAGAACTATTTGATATAAGAGCGACGTCAACCCACCAACATTATGACCAGGAATATGACTTTCCCGAAGCTGATCCTCTGTTTGGACCACCACCCAGGACAATGGATCGGATCCCAGAAGCCGACTCAAAACCATGGCGCCGCAGAAGTGGCAGATGGAGCAGCCTCCTGGTCAGGCTCCATAGATGTGCACATCACCCACCGCTCCAGAGTATATTACTCCCCAATGCTCTTGACAACAAGGTAGACAAATTTCGAGCAAGGTTTGCCTTCCAGACAGACATCAGAGATTGTAACATCCTCTGTTTCACGGAAACATGTCTCTCTCAGGATATGTTGTCGGAATCGGTTCAGCCACCGGGCTTCTCCATGCATTGCGCTGACAGAGATAAACACATATCTGGGAAGAGGAAGGGCGGTGGTCTATGCTTCATGATTAACGGCTCATGGTGTAATCATAACAACATACAGGAACTCAAGTCCTTCTGCTCACCCGACCTAGAATACCTTACAATAAAATGCAGGCCATATAACCTCCCAAGAGAATTCTCGTCAGTTATCATCACAGCTGTGTACATTCCCCCTCAAGCAGACACCACGATGGCCCTCAAGGAACTTCACTGGACTCTATGTTAACTGGAAACCATATATCCATATATCCTGCATTTATTGTAGCTGGGGATTTTAACAAAGCAAATTTGAGCACAAGGCTACCTAAATTCTATCAGCATATTGATTGTAGTACTCGCGGGGGTAATACACTTGATCACTGCTACTCTAACTTCCACAATGAATACAAATCCCTCCCCCGCCCTCCCTTCGGTAAATATTGCCACGACGGCGTCTTGCTCCTACTGTCTTTATAGGCAGAAACTCAAACAGGATGTACCAGTGACTAGAACCATTCAACGCTGGTCTGACCAATCAGAATCACCGTTCAAGATTGTTTTGATCACATGGAATGGGAAATGTTCTGGTCAGCCTCAGAGAACAACATTGATCTATACGCTGACTCGTGAGTGAATTTATTAGGAAGTGCATTGGGGATGTTGTACCCCCTGTGACTATTAAAACCTACCCTAACCAGAAACTGTGGATGGACGGCAGCATTCACGCAAAACTGAAAGCACGAACCATCAAATTTACCAATGGAAAGAGGTCTGGTAATATGGCTGAAAATAAACAGTGTAGTTATTCCCTCTGCAAGGCAATCAAACAAGCAAAATGTAGATAAAGAGCTCAGACATGAGACGTACTTTGCAGGGTTTACACGAAATCACGGACTACAAAAAGAAAACCATTGACTACAGCTCAGCATTCAACACCATAGTACCCTCCAAGCTCATCATTAAGCTTGAGGCCCTGGGTCTCAACCCCGGCCTGTGCAATTGGGTCCTGGACTTTCTGACAGGCCGTCCCAGGTGGTTAAGGTAGGAAACAACATCTCCACATCGCCTAACCCTAGCCCTCAGCACTGGGGCCCCACAAGGGTGCGTGCTCAGCCCCCTCCTGTACTCCCTGTTCACCCATGACTGTGTGGCCATGCACGCCTCCAACTCACTGCCTGATAGTCAGCCTCAGTGAAATATACACTACCGGTCAAAAGTTTGGACACACCAACTATTAAGGGGTTTTCTTTATTTTCACTATTTTCTACACTGTAGAATAATAGTGAAGACATCAACACTATGAAATAACACATATGTAATCACATAGTAACCAAAAAGTGTCAAACAAATCTAAATATATTTTATATTTTTCAAAGTAGCCACCCTTTGCCTTGATGACAGCTTTTCACACTCTTGGCATTCCCTCAACCAGCTTCACCTGGAATGCTTTTCCAACAGTCTTGAAGGAGTTCCCACATACGCTGAGCACTTGTTGGCTGCTTTTCCTTCATTCTGAGGACTAACTCATCCCAAACCATCTCAATTGGATTGAGGTCAGGTGATTGTGGAGGCCAGGTCAAATTATAATATAAATTATAATGTATATTATTGTCCAATTCACTTCTCTTGACCTGGGGAACAATAAGGGCCTTATACGCTTTCTGAGAGGGGCTAAGGATTAATAAAATAATTCTAAGAATAATAATTCAAATTACATTAATCTTTTCAATGATGTTCTGATGTAATCGCTGCAGCAGATGTTATCAAAGAGGATGTTGTTGCTAATTTGTTAGCTTCTCCCTTTACAAGAATAACTTTCAACAAGAAGTTAAGTTTTAAATGATCATCATCTGGTGAGTGGAACTGTGTTTTTTTATTGCAGCGCACTTGCTGTTGTTAACCATCTCTTTGAAAATAACTGGCGTGTGAGAAATCGTTGCATTTAAAGTTTAGGTCACCGGTTACTTTGTGTGCTAAATGTGAAATGTTTTTTGCAATGGGAAGTAGTAGTTGTACATTTCGATTAGGAAATGCTTAGCCTAATGGTTGTGTTTTTGTATTCTTATGATTGGGACCTAGTGGCTCATTATGGCCGAGTGAATGGACGGCTTATCCTTTAACATCATGCTGTGTGTGACTGCTGTCTTTCCATCGGCCCTATGCAGCTGTGTAGTGGTACCTGGAGAAGCGGGTATACTCTAATTTTGCCAAAAAGTTCCAAAATGGCCCACCCAGCAAAGGAAAGGCGTCCTGTGTGAAAAATCCTATGTTTTTGCAATTTGATTGGATAGGCCTGTGTCCACCCATATCTACATCCCTGATGCAAACAGGTCATGAAGACTGAATTGCGAATCACAAATAGCCTACTAACCAAGAACTCGGACCAAACCTTTTCAATACCTGGTTTGCATACCCATTGTTGCCTTAGTTAGCATTTACTGGTAGATAGATATAAGTTGAAATGTCTTTCCTACCCACCCTACCGGTTACCAATGCCATTCTTCTGTGAGCTGCTACATGCCCAAACCGGTTGAGAGCTGCACATGTTGAAACTAGGCTGTGTGGAGGCGCTCATGTGAATATATTTCACGTGCTTTGCGATTTGGTGGCTACTTTGCGCATTTTTCTCTATTGTACTACATAATTGATAAGTCGTATACCTCTGTTACACTACTTTTATACGCATCAGTGGGGATTAAGTGAGTATATGCAATACCCCCCACCCGCCCCCCAAAAAGTGGTTATACCTGCGCATAGCCTCCACTCCACCACTAACCCTTTGTGTTTTACAAAAGTACACTCTCCTACATGAGTGCGCAGCTATTACCGTTGCTGTCCTTTCAGCGTCACGAACCTGTCACATACCGAAGGCCTAGGTCCAATAGGTTCGTCACTGCGCAGACATGTCTAATAGAAATAAAGACTGCAGGTATTAATATTTCAAGAAAGGAGTGTATATATTTGGCCTGGCGAAGCGGTTTTATGCGCTTACTGAATGGAAGCTGATAATTCTGAGTTTTTTTTTTACTCGGCTGGTCTTGAGTAGAAATGATGAGTCCTTATTGTCCAAGACCGAGTACAAATATATCCGACACTCAAAATGTGGTTTCGAGACCGGACCGACACCTGGTCTCAAGTAATACTGCAACATTGGAAAAAATACAGTTCTACCTGATGACATCATTAAAAGTTAAAACACTTTAAAAAACGGTGATTTACAAACACTATGAGATACGAGGTGACACCGTGAGCAAGAAAATACCCTCCCTTGGGCTAGACATTTCAAAACCTTATAAATTCTAACGATTTAAATTAGCATACATTTGCACAAATCAACCCACTAAAAGCAATAGTAACTGTTCAAACTAGAGACACCAAACCAACTTACACATGTTCAGGCTACCCTATCCTAAGTAATAAATCAATCAATTCTTTAATCCATCCATCTATACTTTTTCAACTATAACCATTTAAAATGTCCTTAAATTAACATAGGTTTGAATGAGAACCATGGGAATACAGAGGTATTCAATATGGTCCTGCTACTTTGCCAATTAAGCTATAAGACAAACTTTAAATTGTTCAGGCTATCCTAACTTAAAATTCTTAAAAACCTTTATCAAGGATAGATTAGCATGACAAACCCCCACCAACAGTAACTCTTGAACCGTTCAAGCTAGTGACACCAAACCAACTTTCACATGCTCAGGCTATCCTATCTTATCATATCCAATCAATCCATCACTCAATCTTTCCATCTACTTAATTTTTCAACTATAACCAGTCCCTACCATTACTACTGCAGTCACTACCACTACTATAACTTCTTTCACAACCATAAATACTCGGATTCAGAGGGGTTGGGTTAAATGCGGAAGACACATTTCAGTTGAAAGCAATCAGTGGTACAACTGACTAGGTATCCCCCTTTCCCTTTTAAGCAAGCACACCACATTTTCTTCAGGAAATGTACTTTCCTAGTTGCACTTGATACTTCTGTGTTGATGGAACCTAAACTCATCTGTTTTTGCATAAATGATTAAAACAGCCTTTGCAGTCTGAAGTGTTAATTCACTATTACCCCCACTCACTATGCGAGATCAATATATCTACAGATCCTGCAAATAGAAAGACAAATTGTCATCTTCTTGGAGGAGAAGAAAGAGACTAAACAAATCAAGCAAATGCTACGCCTTTAATTGTTTTCATTAAAACATCCCAACATATAGAGCAATATATTGTAGCACTGACTGGTGTACTATGTCTGAAAACATCACAGCACATTTAATGGCATACAAAACGAGCATCAAGTACAGTTCAGAAATATGGAGGGTAAAATGTTTAACAACAGAATACATTAATCATATCTTTCCACAAGCAGACAACACAGTTACACATCACGTGCTGTAACACTGAATAACAGTCTGAATACATTTACATTTTAGTCATTCAGCAGAGGCTCTTATCCAGAGCGACTTACAGGAGCAATTAGGGTTAAGTACCTTGCTCAAGGGGACATCGACAGATTTTTCACCTCGTTGGCTTGGGGATTCGAACCATCGACATTTTGGTTACTGGTCCAATGCTCTTAAAACCCCTAGACTACATGCCATCCCAGGTGAATCCATCTCAGAGGGTGGTCTCTCTTCACTGCAGCAAGCGGTTCAACAACACTTCACATCAACACTTTACAACAGTATCATACAGTAGGCATCATGACAGAGTATCAAATAGAAAGGAAAAACAGATGATTCCCTCGCACCACATACTGTATGTAAATAGTGACAGAAGATAAGCAATGACACGGCCGGTTGGAGGAGCCATGCTGTAGTTGTGGAGGTCCCTCTTCTCTCCATCACAATCCTTCATCGTAAGCCTTTCATTCATTTCATTTCATTCATTATTCTGATATGATCTGTTGATAAACATACGGACAATATATGTTTATAAATATATGGACAATTCATGAGATGATAGTTACAACAACAAACAGCCTCAACAACGAGACCTGAAGCTCCACAACTACATTAGAAAAACCCTTCACTAGAGGGTTAAGAATAGGGGAGATGAATTATCATGAGACACACGTCAACATTATACCTGTTACAGACGGAATAGTCTCCCCTGCTCCAAACACATCAACAACATCATCATCTAAGTCCACCACAGTGACATAAACTAATGTGAGCACACATTATACTTACTGTGCAATTTGCTCTATGGGTAAGGTAGAACAAAACAGAATGATTCAATATTGGTGCCAAAATTCCATCAGAAAAAAGTACACGTACATGCACACACATGCAGTTGTGTACCTTGTAGCCAGTCCACCCCCTCCTGTAGGCCCTCTCCTTTTACAGCATTACTGGCACTGAAACACAGGGACAGATTTTAGTAACCTATCCCAACACAACTGTGTGTGTCTGTACCTGCTTATGTGTGTGATAGAGTTGTGTCCTACCAGATGTGCCAGGGTTTGTCCTTGATGTTCTCCAGACAGAGCAGCTGAGAGACTTTGACTGAAGACATGGCTTCTCTCAGATCACTCTTATTAGCAAAGAGCAGCACAGGCATCCTCCTACTGCAGATGTCTGGAGGGAGCAGGAACACCAGAGAACAAGTGAAGAAAGTTTGTCTGTCTGTCTGTCTGTCTTTCTCCCCTTCTCTCCCTCTCTTACTCTCGCTCTTCCTGTCTCTCTCTCTTTCTTACTGTCTCATTCTCTTACCTTGGTGAATGAGAAGAGTATCAAGTTCCTCTTTGGCAACGACCATTCGTAACTTGTCTCCACTATCGATGACACATATGATCACGTGACTTTCTCTGTGGACACCACAACAGCAAACAATGTCATCAACAAGGGATAGATAGGAGGTTCAACAGGGTAAAAAACACTGAATTTGTTTCTCTACATCAGGGTTAAGCAACTAGATTCAGAGCGGGGGCCGGTAACTCTTTGAGATAGATTTAGGGTTGGGTAACCACTAAAACTGCTCTACAGGCAATACTGGTTACTCTAAGTTTAGAGGTAAGGCACCTCTGGATTAAAACGTCCTGTCATATCATGCAGGTCTATATAGATAAACAGTGCAGGTGTGAAGTCTTACTTGTAGTAATGTTCCCATTGGTTTCTATATCTGCTCTGACCAGACATGTCAAACACTGTGAAAGACAAACTTTGTAGAGACACAACATACATGTTACACATTAACGCACTATAGTAATATAATTAGTATGACTTTTTCCTGGTTCACTAAGTTAATCATAGTTTACATTACAAGTTAATTACTTCCTTGAACTCTTGCATTTTTCTATATTGAAGCCAATAGTTGGGACAATGTCTTGTGTCTGGGTCTGTAATACGCACAAACAAATCGCAGACAGACAAACAATAACTGAAGTGTATCAAAAGTAAATGGCAAAATAGGGTGAAATAGGCTGTACTGACCTTCACCTGACTAACATGTTTCCAGTCGTCTGAGAGTGGGCCATATAACCTTAGCTGAAGACAAGCAAGCAGTGGATAATTGCAGAGTAACAATGCAATAACACATATGTCTTCTACTGTATATAAGCACAATGCAATAACACATATGTCTTCTACTGTATATAAGCACAATGCAATAACACATAGGTCTTCTACTGTATATAAGCACAATGCAATAACACATAGGTCTTCTACTGTATATAAGCACAATGCAATAACACATAGGTCTTCTACTGTATATAAGCACAATGCAATAACACATATGTCTTCTACTGTATATAAGCACAATGCGATAACACTCACAGCTCGTATGTATAACCACAATGCGATAACACTCACAGCTCCTATGTATAACCACAATGCGATAACACTCACAGCTCGTATGTATAACCACAATGCGATAACACCCACATCTCGTATGTATAACCACAATGCGATAACACTCACAGCTCCTATGTATAACCACAATGTGATAACACTCACAGCTCCTATGTATAACCACAATGCGATAACACTCACATCTCGTATGTATAACCACAATGCGATAACACTCACAGCTCGTATATATAACCACAATGCGATAACACTCACATCTCGTATGTATAACCACAATGCGATAACACTCACAGCTCGTATATATAACCACAATGCGATAACACTCACAGCTCGTATGTATAACCACAATGCGATAACACTCACAGCTCGTATGTATAACCACAATGCGATAACACCCACAGCTCGTATGTATAACCACAATGCGATAACACCCACAGCTCGTATGTATAACCACAATGCGATAACACCCACAGCTCGTATGTATAACCACAATGCGATAACACCCACAGCTCGTATGTATAACCACAATGCGATAACACCCACAGCTCGTATGTATAACCACAATGCGATAACACCCACAGCTCGTATGTATAACCACAATGCGATAACACCCACAGCTCGTATGTATAACCACAATGCGATAACACCCACAGCTCGTATGTATAACCACAATGCGATAACACCCACAGCTCGTATGTATAACCACAATGCGATAACACCCACAGCTCGTATGTATAACCACAATGCGATAACACCCACAGCTCGTATGTATAACCACAATGCGATAACACCCACAGCTCGTATGTATAACCACAATGCGATAACACTCACAGCTCGTATGTATAACCACAATGCGATAACACTCACAGCTCGTATGTATAACCACAATGCGATAATTGTTGATAATTGATGCTGCTGCTCCAGTTTCAACTGTTCTGCCTTACTATTATTCAACCATGCTAGTCATTTATGAACATTTGAACATCTTGGCCACGTTCTGTTATAATCTCCACCCGGCACAGCCAGAAGAGGACTGGCCACCCCACATATGCTCTCTCTAATTCTCTCTTTCTTTCTCTCTCTCGGAGGACCTGAGCCCTAGGACCGTGCCCCAGGACTACCTGACATGATGGCTCCTTGCTGTCCCCAGTCCACCTGACTGTGCTGCTGCTCCAGTTTCAACTGTTCTGCCTTATTATTATTCGACCATGCTGGTCATTTATGAACATTTGAACATCTTGGTCATGTTCTGTTATAATCTCTACCCGGCACAGCCAGAAGAGGACTGGCCACCCCACATAGCCCGGTTCCTCTCTAGGTTTCTTCCTAGGTTTTGGCCTTTCTAGGGAGTTTTTCCTAGCCACCGTGCTTTTACACCTGCATTGTTTGCTGTTTGGGGTTTTAGGCTGGGTTTCTGTACAGCACTTTGAGATATCAGCTGATGTACGAAGGGCTATATAAATAAATGTGATTTGATTTGATTTGATTTGATAACACTTACAGCTCGTATGTATAACCACAATGCGATAACACTCACAGCTCGTATGTATAACCACAATGCGATAACACTTACAGCTCCTATGTATAACCACAATGCGATTACACTCACAGCTCCTATGTATAACCACAATAACACTCCAGATAATAACACAATGCGATAACACTTACAGCTCCTATGTATAACCACAATGCGATATCACAGCTCCTAATAACCACAATGCGATAACACTCACAGCTCGTATGTATAACCACAATGCGATAACACTCACAGCTCTATGTATAACCACAATGCGATAACACTCACATCTCGTATGTATAACCACAATGCGATAACACTCACAGCTCGTATATATAACCACAATGCGATAACACTCACAGCTCGTATATATAACCACAATGTGATAACACTCACAGCTCGTATATATAACCACAATGCGATAACACTCACAGCTCGTATGTATAACCACAATGCGATAACACTCACAGTTCTCCTATGTATAACCACAATGCGATAACACTCACAGCTCGTATGTATAACCACAATGTGATAACACTCACAGCTCGTATGTATAACCACAATGCGATAACACTCACAGCTCGTATGTATAACCACAATGCGATAACACTCACAGCTCGTATGTATAACCACAATGTGATAACACTCACAGCTCGTATGTATAACCACAATGCGATAACACTCACAGCTCGTACAGCTCGTATATATAACCACAATATAACCACAGTGATAACACTCACAGCTCGTATGTATAACCACAATGCGACTCACAGCTAATAACCACAATGCGATAACACTCACAGTTCCTATGTATAACCACAATGTGATAACACTCAGCTAACACTCACAGCTCGTATGTATAACCACAATGTGATAACACTCACAGTTCCTATGTACCACTCACAGCTCGTATGTATAACACAATGCGATAACACTCACAGCTCGTATGTATAACCACAATGCGATAACACTCACAGCTCGTATGTATAACCACAATGCGATAACACTCACAGCTCGTATGTATAACCACAATGCGATAACACTCACAGCTCGTATATATAACCACATGTATAACCACAATAACCACAATGATAACACTCACAGCTCGTATGTATAACCACAATGCGATAACACTCACAGCTCGTATGTATAACCACAATGCGATAACACTCACAGCTCGTATGTATAACCACAATGCGATAACACTCACAGCTCGTATGTATAACCACAATGCGATAACATAACACCACAATGCGATAACACTCACAACTCGTATGTATAACCACAATGCGATAACACCCACAGCTCGTATGTATAACCACAATGCGATAACACTCACAGCTCGTATGTATAACCACAATGCCATAACACTCACAGCTCCTATGTATAACCACAATGCGATAACACTCACAGCTCCTATGTATAACCACAATGCGATAACACTCACAGCTCCTATGTATAACCACAATGCGATAACACTCACAGCTCCTATGTATAACCACAATGCGATAACACTCACAGCTCCTATGTATAACCACAATGCGATAACACTCACAGCTCCTATGTATAACCACAATGCGATAACACTCACAGCTCCTATGTATAACCACAATGCGATAACACTCACAGCTCCTATGTATAACCACAATGCCATAACACTCACAGCTCCTATGTATAACCACAATGCCATAACACTCACAGCTCCTATGTATAACCACAATGCGATAACACTCACAGCTCCTATGTATAACCACAATGCGATAACACTCACAGCTCGTATGTATAACCACAATGCGATAACACTCACAGCTCCTATGTATAACCACAATGCGATAACACTCACAGCTCCTATGTATAACCACAATGCCATAACACTCACAGCTCCTATGTATAACCACAATGCGATAACACTCACAGCTCGTATATATAACCACAATGCGATAACACTCACAGCTCTTATAATCAGTGGTGTAGTGGAGGGTAAACGCAAGTAATACGATTTACTCACCTTTATTTTTTGCATGACAGTACACCCACCTTTTGGGAAAGAATTCATGGAAAGTACAGGGAACGTTAGTCTTTTCACCGCGACTGGCGATCAGTTTACCCACCTATGTTTTTGTTTACCACTACATCACTGCTTATAACCACAATGCCTAAAATTCACAGTTCTAATACACACTATATATACAAAAGTATGTGGACACCCCTTCAAATGAGTGGATTCGGTTACTTCAGCCACCCCCATTGCTGACAGGTGTATCAAATTCAATGGCCTTACTTAAGACCTCAGTGACTTTCAACGTGGCACCGTCATAGGATGCCACCTTTCCAACAAGTCAGTTTGTCAAATTTCTGCCCTGCCAGAGCTGCCCGGTCAAATGTAAGTGCTGTTATTGTGAAGTGGAAACATCTAGGAATAACAATGGTTAAGTCACAAAGTGGAAGGCCACACAAGTTCACAGAATGGGACCGCAGAGAGCTGAAGCGAGTGAAAATCATCTACCCTCAGTTGCAACACTCACGACTTTACTGACTTTGACTTTATTTTCCCCATTGGGAAATGTTGTAAGTTCCAAGCTAAGTTCCAAACTGCCTCTGGAAGCAACATCAGCACAAGAACTGTTCATGGGAGCTTCATGAAATGGGTTTCCTTGGCCAAGCAACCACACACAAGCCCCATGCGCAATTCCAAGCGTTGGCTGGAATGGTGTAATGCTTGCCGCCATTGGGCTATGGAGCAGTGGAAATGCGTTCTCTGGAATGATGAATCACGCTTGACCATCTGGCAGTCCGGCGGACGAATCTGGGTTTGGCGGATGCCAGGAGAACGCTACCTGCCCAAATGCATAGTGCCAACTGTAAAGTTTCGTGGAGGAGGAATAATGGTCTGGGGCTGTTTTTCATGGTTTCTTAGTTCCAGTAAAGGGAAATCAACACTACAGCATACAAAAATGGCATTCTAGACGATTCTGTGCGTCCAACTTTGTGGCATCAGTTTGGAGAAGGCCATTTTCTGTTTCAGCATGACAATGCCCCCGGGGCACAAAGCAAGGTTCATACAGATCTGATTTGTCAAGATCAGTGCGGAAGAACTTGACGGGCCTGCACAGAGCCCTGACCTCAACCCCATTGAACACCTTTGATATGAATTGGAACGCTCCCAACATCAGTAATGCTCTTGTGGGTGAAAGGAAGGAAGTCCCCGCAGCAATGTTCCAACATCTAGTGGAAAGCCTTCCCAGAAGAGTGGAGGCTGTTATAGCAGCAAAGGGGGGACCAACTCCATATTAATTCCCATGATTTTGGAATGAGATGTTCAACGACTTTTGGTCATGTAGTGTATAACCACAACAGTTAACACTCACAGCGCTTATGTATAACCACCATCTCCATGTCTCAGCTCACTCAACTCACATACACAACTCCCGTCTCTTTCCATTGACAGGCCAGCGCGCAAAGGACGCGCGCGCCTACAACAGGCCACCACGTTAATACGTTTCAATTTAGAACACAATCAAATACATCAGTCAATGGACTACAGTAGGCCCATATGTTCAATTATAGTTAGTCCATGTCAGTGGACTTACATTACTGGGCTTGAGTTGGTTGATGGTGGTTTTGCCGCTGTTGTCCAGTCCCAAACACAACACGTTCACTTATTTCTTCTTCAGACCCAGCCATCCCGACAGTTTATCAAACAGGCCCATTTGTCCTGCTTACAACATCTGATTCTAAGGTTTAAATGTGAATTCGGTATAAGCCATCTACCCCCTCAATATATAATCGAAAGTTTCTACAATTTCGCTACAATTTAGTCTAACGTTCTAAAATAGAATGTTGCCATGGATATGAGGACTATGTAACTAGACAGCGAATTAACGCTCTGAACTTACTGCTGACCTGACTCGCAGTATGGGGTGATTCTGAGATGGACATTAGACAATGTCAACTTCATGAGGAAAGGTTTATTACATAGGCCTACAGTAGCCTTTACATATTCCAGTCATTCTGAATATGTACAGGCTGCTGGTGTTCTTTGATATACTTTTCTTAGTAGTAGCCTAAAAAAAACGAGATGATTATTAATTATTTAACACACATCACTAGTCACGACAATAGCATAACTTGGCTCTTCTCCTGCTTTATCAGTAGTTGATCAATTAAGCACAAGCAGTAAACAAACTGTTGGATGTCCACAACATCGCCCAAGCTCGAATAATGGTACTGAGTGGCGCAGTGGTCTAAGACACTGCATCTCAGTGTACTGCAGTACCTGGTTCGATTCCAGGCTGCATCACACCCGGCCGTGATTGGGAGTCCCATAGGGCGGTGCACAATTGGCCCAGCGTCGTCCACGGTAGGCTGTCATTGCAAATAAAAGTTTGTTCTTAACTGACTTGCCGAGTTAAATAAAAATAAGAAAAAACGATGCATGGTCCAACTGCCCCATCTGCTGGCTAGCATTAAAAAGTCCACCTGAAATACAGTGTATTTTACAAACCTCTCGGGACACTGGTGGACAAAATACTTCCAGTGATGTTGAGGCAACAAAAAAACCAAGGGGAAACTGATTGCCAGTCACGGTGAAAAAAAGTTATGTTCTCCATACTTTCAATAGATTTTTCTATTAAAGTGGGTAAAGTGTCAAGCAAAATAAAGAAGTTGGGTAAACTCTGCATTTACACTCCAATACACCAATGAAGACCTCCAGTAAATACAGCCATGTTCAACCAGATACCCTTCTCATCATCTGATGGAATAGTACCTGTAAACAATGCCTCCTAGAAGAACATGCCATCCATAGAATGAAACAGTCAGTAATAAAAAGACATCTAACCACCAGTACTGTTCACCTTTATTTGCAAATAAATATCAGTTTTAAACTGCCTCTTACAGTGTGCAAGATCTACCACGTCTCTTTGAAAATGATAGAAAAATAAAATACTAGAATTATAAGTATACTTGTACTTTGTACAAAAGAGCATTCCCTTTGCTCAGCAGTAAGACATGCTAAACAGCCTGATCTGGTTTCTCCTTCCAGGAGGAGCCAAGTGTATCCTCCCTCTGAGAGGTCTGTCTGTGAACACCTGCTGGACATGTGAGCTCCAGCCCGGTAGAAGTTGCCTCAAAACACAGATCTAGGATCAGCATAGCCTACCTCCATCCTTACCTCAACAATTAGTGGGTAAAATTGTAAACTGACCTTCGTTCAGTTTCCAGGGGCAACTTCCTTCTACTCCGTACAGGCTCCTAAGGTACACTCCTGCTCCTGAACATACTGTATACTGTAGATGTGTGTGTGACCGACTGGGTTTGAACCCAAATCGTCTGTGCTCCACAAGACTGTGTTAGCCTGCTGAGTTAAAGCCTAAGCATTTGCTTCGGGGAGCTAATGAAAGACTTCAGGTTTCAGGCAGAGTTTGGGGTGGTTCACCTATGCTACCTGTGGATCTGGAGAGGTTTATGGGATATTATAATGCTGTTGAGGGCCATATAGAGACAAAGAGATGTTGTATATATATGTGACTTTGGTGTTGCTGTCTCTCTGTGCGTCTGTCACCGAGCAGAACATACCTCTATCTGTCTCAAGCATGGCATACATGTGAGTCTTGACAGCAAACACATATCATGACACCAATCACTGTATGCCAAACAGCCTTGGTTTCCATTCCTACTATATACATTGTTTTCCAACAGTTGTCATAAGTCTTTAGCATTGCACAATTGGCCTGTAGAGCTAGCATGTTAGCGTGTAACAGAGTCTGTTGAGGTTTGCTAACAATCTGCTCTCAATGTCTATAGGTCCATAAGAGACTATCATTTATTTATTTCTCTTATCGTAGTTACTGAGACGACTGCATATATTGCTCATTTAGATAAAATGCTAAATAAATAAAGATAGTATCCAGATTTACTAGGGCGCTCACATACAAGACTGCACAGATATAAATATTATTTTAGGATTATAATGGATAAATTATTCTATACACTTAAAACATTCAGAAATACTCCGCACTTCCAAAGCGGACTCTTCGTCTTCTTCAAGTATTAGCATACCCAGATACTCTGGAGAGGTTAAAAAACGGAACGAGAATGCCTTATGATTACGCTTACTTATCAAACTCCAAAATAATTCATATCATATTAATTAAGGACAATCCTTTTGATTGCTCGTCTGTTAGCAGCTACATCATGGTCACAAAAACATGTAGTAGATCAAATCTACAGCTCTACCGTATAATAAGTACTGATGCTGCAACAAGGCATACATTCCCCAGGGGCAGCCAGTACAGTGTGATTCTCAGAGTCCTGTCCCTGTCTGTATTGGCCTGTCTCTGGCTGAAGCAGGTTCAGGTGTACAAAACAGTCTGGCTTTATGGAGTTTCTGCATCAAGGTCCAAGTGTGTGGTAGTCTGAGTATGAGAGGCCCCCGGGCTGAGATGGTCCGTCTGTACGCCTGTCTGAGGCACAGGTTGTGGCTGTCTGTCTGTCTCTCTCTCTCTCTGTCCGTCTGTTTTAAGGTCTCATACATGGAAGCCATTCTCGTGTAATAGCTGCAGTCGGAGGGTCTGAATGCTGCTGACGATCCTCCTCTGGTGGCCAATCAACACCACTCCGATCCTCCGCACGTCTCTAGGGGGATAGGGAAGATACGCACGCACGCACGCACGCACGCACGCACGCACACACACACACACACACACACAAGGTTAGGGGAAATTGTTGGGTTAACTTAAGGTATTGGAAGGATAAGGTGGGCAGGCAGTGCAACCGTAACGTTTACCGTAATTGCTGGACTATTAAGCGCACCTGAATATAAACCGCACCCACTGAATTATAAAAAAATATGTATTTTGTACATAAATAAGCCGCACATGTCTATAAGCCGCAGGTGCCTACCGGTACATTGAAACAACTGAACTTTACACAGCCTTTAAACGAAACACGGCTTGTAACAAAAATAAATAGGCTTTAACGAAACACGGCTTGTAACAAAAATAAATAGGCTTTAACGAAACACGGCTTGTAACAAAAATTAAAACAGTAGCCGACCAAGAAAGTCATTGGTCACTATCTTCCTCCTCCTGTGCACTGAAACCACTGAAGTCATCTCCTTCGGTGTCGGAGTTGAATAGCCTCAGAATTGCTTCATCCGATGTTGGATCGTTTTCATTGTCGCTCTCGTCACTTTCATCCGGAGGCAAATACCCCTCTGAGCTCATGCTGCCCTCTTCAACACGCAGCAGTCCAGCCTTTAGAAACCCGTTGATGATAGTGGATTTTTTGACAATGCTCCACGCTGTCAGGACCCACTGGCAGACTTGACCCGGCCCGTTTTAGTGAAGGATTTCTCCCCACTTGTCATCCAAGCCTCCCACTGAACACGGAGCGCCACCTTAAATGCAGGACTTACACTGATGTTGAGTGGCTGCAAATACTTTGCGCCATCTGCTTTTCTTCCCTCTGAAAGGTTTGTTGTCTTTTTGCACTGAGTCAGTTCCTCACGCTGCTGTTTACAAAGTCTTATCATCGACTCATTAAGGCCAAGCTCCCGTGCAGCAGCTCGATTTCCTTTTCCAACAGCCAGATCGATCGCCTTCAACTTGAAAGCTGCATCATATGCATTTCTCCGTGTCTTTGCCATGACGAGGGTGACAAAATTACTACCGTAATCAGAATGATGGGAAGTTTGAGCGCGCTCGATTTACGTCACATTATGTGGCGGTGCTCAGTTTTTTGGCGGCGGCATGAATCTTGCGAAAGCGGGAAAAATCCATAAATTAGCCGCGTCATTGTATAAACCGTGAGGTTCAAAGTGTGGGAATAAAGTAGCGGCTTATAGTCCGGAAATTACGGTAGTTAAAGTTAGAGTAACATTAAAGTAATGTTTAGTTAAAGTTAGAGTAACATTAGAGTAATGTTTGAAGTAGGGAACAGTCCCTCCACTCACTCAATACTCATCTGTGCCACAGAGTCCAGTGTGCTGAATCCTGCTGCCACAAAGCTACTCTTGTATTGGCTCATCTTGATGGAATCCAACCAATCCCCGATGGAGATGAACATGTGGTAGTCCACCACCTCTCCTGGGGACTCTGCTAGACTGACAGATGGATCAAACAAAAGAGAATATAATAAGAACTAAAAACGTTTCACTTGCGGGTGAATTCAGAATGTCTGTTAAATGAAATGAATGTGATGTACCCCTGTATATCTTCCACCAGGGCCAGCAGGCTGCTGGGGTTCCTGATCAGCTTGTCCAGGAAGGAGACCACATCAGTGAACTTGGGCCTCTGGCTCCTCTCCTTCTGCCAGCAGTGCAGCATCAGCTGGTGTAGAACCACGGGGCAGCCCATAGGAGCAGGGAGACGGTAGCCCTCCTCTATGGACAGGATCACCTGGGGTGGATGAAGGGAGAGAGTCAGCACGCACACACTTCTCGCTCATGTCATTGAGGCATTTCAGGAAGTGTGTACTATGCAAGTATTACTACAGTATATCAGAGCTACTGTAAGCATGCCTTCAGGTTGTGTTAGGGGGGCTGTGTAAATATAACAGCCTGTTCATCTGGCCGGAAGCCTTGATGTCCTCTCTGAGCCCTGACGGGTGGTAGGATGGGGCGGAGGGGTGAGGAGGCAGAGGCAGCAACAGTCAGGGATTGGCGAGGGCGTTTGTCTTGGAAAGCACTTCTAAGCAATTCCCCAGCATCACAATCCCCATGAGGCCAGGGGCTGTGTGTGTGCTGGTGTGCGCTGTGAATAGCTGAGGGGGATTACCAAAGAGCTTTCACACTCCACAGGGTGACGGGATGAATCCCCTTCATCCCTCTGACGATTGACCTGAGACCGTGAGGTCAGTCAGCCAGGGTCTGACTCCACAACTTTTAAACCCCTCCGTTGGCCAGTCTCTCTCCCCCCCCCCTCTCTCCCACCAGTGGAATCTCAAAGCTTTAGATATTATACAGTATGGACACTCATAAGAATGGTGTTTCACGATACCCAATCCCCATTAAGACTCTCAGGTTAACTCCATAGAGAAGACATCATCCACAACTCACATCCTGATTGGACATCTCCCAGTAAGGCCGCTCCCCGTAGGACATCACTTCCCACATGACGATACCGTAACTCCAGGCATCGCTGGCTGATGAGAACTTCCTGTAGGAGATGGCCTCTGGAGCTGTCCACCTGATAGGATCCACTCACACACACACACACACACACACACACACACACACACACACACACACACACACACACACACACACACACACACACACACACACACACACACACACACACACACACACACACACACACACACACACACACACACACACACACACACACACACACACACACCAGGTTCTGATAGGGATCTTACCTCCCTGTTCTCACACACACACACACACACACACACACACAAAGAAACACTGCTTTAACAGCAGAACTACACACACACACACACACACACACACACACACACACCAGACCAGGCAGTTAACCCACTGTTCCTAGGCTGTCATTGAAAATAAGAATTTGTTCTTAACTGACTTGCCAAGTTAAATAAAGGTAAAACATTTTTTTTTTTAAAAGACCAAAGTTCTGTCGAGCGGAAAATAGTTTACCGATGCCCCCAAAAGCAAAATATCCTTTCTGTTCTCTCTTCCCCGTTTTCTGCCAGAATACACCCCTTCCCCTCAGAGTGACCCTGAGAATAGAGGTCACTAGGAGGGCATGCAGACTCAGAGAACTGTGTGTTTTTGGAAAAGACAGACTATACAGAACATAAATAGAACAAGTTGATCGAGTGGAAAGAAAGATGAGTGAAAGCTATTGAAAGCACAGATAAGGTCAGGGGAAGATCATAGTTACCGTGGTGGTGTAAGCTGCCTCGGGGTCGTCCTCCAGGACTCTGGACAGGCCGAAGTCAGACACCTTACACACCAGGTTGCTGTTCACCAGGATATTACGAGCGGCCAGGTCCCTGTGGACGTAACCCATGTCAGACAGGTACCTCACGCCTGACGCGATGCCACGCAGCATGCCCACCAACTGGATCACTGTGAAGTGACCGTCGTGCTTCTAATGGAGAGAGGGACACAAGAGAGCGAGATTTTCATTATGTCTTTCTGTTCTTTTATAATTGAAAATCAATAAACAAATGGTACTTGCTTCTCACCCTCAGGAAAGAGTCCAGAGATCCATTTTCCATGTACTCCACCACAATCATCACAGGTCTGCCTGAAATCACAGCACACAGCACCACCAGGTCAGTCAGACCGGTTAGAGATGTGACTGGAATAAGAACCTGCCCACACCCAGCTCTCCAGTGTCTGAGCAGGAGAACCTTCCTCTACAGTAATGCTACTAACCAAGCAGCAGTCATCTCTTGCATACTGTCTGTGTATCATCATTGTGTCAATATTTGCTACAGAAAGTAACCAAGAGGAACAAATTAACACTGGCTCAGGTTTCCCTGTGTTTCATTAATCCCTGTTTGCTGAAGGACTCAGAGTGGAGTTACTCTCTGTATGATGGTTAATAGAAGATTAGACCGGGGGTTAGAATAGATACTTTATTCTAGATGTATGTGTTTAATGGACATTTGTCCCAACCCCTCCAGACCCTCAAACATTGAGAGGCTCAGGGTCAGCAATGGTACAGCACCATTGGAGCAGGTTGTGGTTTAACCTTGCTCAAGGGTTGGTACTCTCTCTAGCATCTAGGCCACCTGCTGCCCACATTTGCATCTGCACACTGTTTCCCAGTCAGAGTCTATGAGCCTGGGGAGGGATTAGCATTAGCCTTTAGCATCAACATGCTGTTTCCTGTTAGAGTCCATGGGCCTGGGGAGGGATTAGCGTTAGCCTTTAGCATTAGCATGCTGTTTCCCTGTGAGAGTCTATGGGCCTGGGGAGAGTGGACCATAATCCACCACTGGATTAATTAACATCCTGTTTGATTAACAGCCTGTTCTAATTATTGGCCACTGTTATTGCTCTTTAGTCACACCAGGGAGGAGAGGTAGACAGGCGGGAGGTCAAGGGAGTAGGAGATGAGGAGCCACGGTAAAGGCAGAGAGAGAAGAGAGAGGAGGGGCCCGGGAGGGAGAGGGAGTCAGGACAGCAGAGAGGAGGCCGGGGTGAGGACAAAGGGGTATTTATCGGCTGTCTCCCCCTGCCTCCCATGGGGCACCCATCTCCTCTCTGTGATCTCCCAGTGGGTGAGTGTGCTGCTGAGTGCACTAATTACAGGATTACACACAACAGAGAGACAGAGACAGCTCTGGACAGCTTAATATATTATAATAATATGCATTAAAGACAGGTCTTTCATTAGAAAACATACAGCCAAATCATACAGTGATCCATAAAACTACACATTTAACCAACGCACGTTTTTCACTGTTTCAGAGCCCATTGATTTATGTTATGTTTCTTGTCTGTTGTGTTGTCCATCCATTGACACAGAATGAGTGGCTCCATGGTAATGCATGAAAGGGAACACTAAAGGAAACCCCACTGTTCAAACTCATCAGACATTTCACAGCTCCTGATTCACACAGACTACAGCTGATCGGTTCTGTCGATCGCACGTTTAGCTTTGCTAAAGTGACATTCTGTTTACTCCTCACAGTATCCTGTTAATTGGGGTAATTGGCTCAACAGTCTGGCAGTAAGGACAGGCCCGCTGTGAGGCTATGATATCAGAATATACAATCCGAGATGTGAAAAGAAACAGGACGGGAGGTTGAAAAGTGTGACCCTGACACGGCTGAATTAGAAGCAGGCCTCAGTCAGGGGTCGTTGTCATGATTACTTGGTTTCCTGTAAATTTACTATTTCAATTGTATCACACTTTTTGGAGGACTGAGTTTCAGTTAACTAATGGCTATTTGATGAATTCTTCAAGACATGGATCAGTTTCCGTGAAGTGAAATAACGTTGGCGCTGACAACCCTGGCCTGCTGTTCGGCTATAGTGAGAGAGGTAGGGGGGGCAGGTCAGGACACTCAGTATCTGGCTCACACATAAGGCCAGTGATTTCTTCAGCTAGCCAGGCCTGAATGGGGGCTCTGTGAGGCAGTCAGTCAGTCAGTAAGTCAGCCAGCCAGCCAGCCAGCCAGCCAGCCAGCCAGCGAGAGAGAGAGAGAGAGAGAGAGAGAGAGAGAGAGAGAGTGAAGCGGTGGTGAATGGGGGGCTGAAGATATAGAGCAGCTGGCTGGGCTGGCAGCAGAGAACAGTGATCAGAGGCTGTCTGTCCATGGTGCTGACCAGATTACACTTCTCTCTATATCAGCTCTGAGCTTCAGAGAGGACCAGGCCTGAGTTCTCCATGTAAACCTCTCTCTATCTCTACCTCTCTCTCTTCCTCTCTCAATTCAATTCAAGGGGCTTTATTGCCATGGGAAACACATGTAAACATTGCCAAAGCAAGTGAAGTAGATAATATACAAAAGTGAAATAAACAATAAAAATGAACAGTAAACATTACACTCACAGACGTTCCAAAAGAATAAAGACTAATTGTTTTTTGGTAGGTTTCCAAACTACATTCCTTCCATCTTTAGCATTTCTTAATATTGTGTAGTTCCTTCGGCTTTGATGCCTCGTGATTGAGTATTGCTCTGCTCAAGTAGACTGTGATTTTGCTGTGGTCTGATAGGGGTGTCAGTGGGCTGTCTGTCAATGCTCTGAGAGACTCAGGGTTGAGGTCAGTGATAAAATAGTCTACAGTACTACTGCCAAGCTATAGGTGTACCTACCATAGGAGTCCGCTCGAAGCCTACCATTGACTATGTACATACCCAGCGTGTGACAGAGCTGCAGGAGTTGTGACCTGTTTTTGATGGTTATGTTGTCATAGGTGTGCCTAGGATGGCATATGGGTTAGGGAATGCCGTCACCTCCAGGTAGGTGTTTGTCCCCCTGTGTGCTGAGGGTGTCGGGTTCTTGTCCAGTTCTGGCATTTAGGTTGACACAGACTAGTACATGTCCCTGGGCCTAGAAATGATTGATTTCCCCCTCCAGGATGGAGAAGCTGTCTTCATTAAAGTATGGGGATTCTAGTGGGGGGGATATAGGTAACACATAGGAGGACATTTTTCTCTGTTAAGATCATTTCCTTTTGCATTTCTAGATAAATGTTAAATGTTCCTGTTTTTATTAATTTAATGGAGTTTGTTAGGTCTGCTCTATACCAAATTAGCATACCCCCTTAGTCCAGTCCCTGTTTCACACCTGGTAGTTTGGTGGATGGGACTACCAGCTCTCTGTAACCTAGAGGGCAACCAGTGGGTCCGTCTCCTCTATTCCAGGTTTCTTGTTGGATGACAATGTCTGTATTTCCAATTTCTTTGATGAGGTCCAGGTTCCTGCTCTTTAGGCCAAAGGCAGATGACCTCAGGCCTTGGATATTCCAGGATGAGATAGTGAAGGATTTGTGTTCCATAAAGTGTCCATTGCTGTTGGTCGTGTGGTTTGGCCTCAGAGTGGGATGTCCTTTAGAGTCCGGGTGAAGGTGGGCACTGCTGCCTTGTATAGGTGGACCTGGTGATAGAGGCTGTTCAAGTCCAGGGTGGTGTGGTGCGCCAGGAAAATATGTGGTTTTGAGGCACAGTCATGGGAAAAACTTGCGTTTACCCACTGTATGTTAGCAGGGTGGAAGTCTTTTTGTGGTAGCAGGGTGGAGATAACCACTTGTGCGTTGGGGAAAGTAGAACAAGCTTTTTCAATCATTCCGTTCAGTGTTGTGGCCACCCTTTCCTGCTGTGTTCTCAGGTCGTTTGTGCCTGTGTGTATTATTATGTGGCTGGGTGAACCTAGTTGGTCCTGAGACAGAAGGTCTAGGGAGCGCTGTGTGTTTGGACACCAGAGTTTAGACACACTGTATACTTCTTGTATATATTTCCCATTTGAGTCCATAAGGAGAACAATCTGTGTCTTGTGTATGTCCTCAGTCGATGTGGGGAGGTTGTCAGGAAGGCTATCAGGGTGGCTGACAGGGGGGGAGATGCCCCCTGCTCAGAGGGGGTGAGATGCCCATGGGCTTGGGGTTCTTCATTTGTCTGTTCTGCTGTGATGTGAATGCTATGGTCAGGGTCTGGTGTGGACTGTTGTGCTGTGCTGTCGAGACTTTTGGCGGGAGCTGAGGTGGGCTGTTCTGCTGGCTTCTCTGCGGGGGTGGCCACCTCTCTAGTGGGTTGTTCTCTGTCACACGCCATCCCCCTCACCCTCTCCTCCAGCAGTCTGATCCTCTCCTCTAGTGCTCTGCTATTCTCCTGCTCTTGCTTTTACTATTGTTGAAGTTGTCTCACCACAGTCCAGAGTGCAGATAGGTCTCTCACCACCTCCATCTCTCCGGGTCTGGTTAAGGGGGTGTTGTTGTGCTGGACTGTTGTCTGGGTCTGTGCTGACTGGAGTGTAAACCCCTGCTGTTTCAGCTCCACCTGTCTTACCTCCAGCTGGGGGAATGTATCCTTCAATGAGGGGGTAGTACTCTGTGCTGGGAGGTTGACTTTCCGCTTGGGGTTGCTCATCTGTTGGGTTATGTATTGAAGAGGTCTGGTCTGACCTGCTCAAGGGAGAGCTTCTCCTGTTGGGCTAATTCTTTGATTAGGTGAAACAGAGGAGTAGTGTGTTAATGTAGCACTGTGCCATGCCAGGGGATGGTTTGTGTTAATATAGCTCCATGCCAGGGGATGGTCTCTGTGGAAGATGAGGTTGCTGATGTTCCCATTTTTATAATAGTCAGCAAAAAGTGTCTCTTGATTTTCCTAAAGGAACTTCATTTTGTGATCTTTTCTTGCCTTATTATTCTTTACATACACAGGGTACTGTATTTTAATTGCCTCTGAACAGCGGGAGGCAGCTTCTAAGGCCTCTCCATTTGGTTGGAGTAGACTGTGCGACTCTCCTGCCACTGATGGGCTAAAGGGCTTTGACACCTCTCACTTGACACGTCAGTGCTAATTGAAGTTGTATCTAGTTTGGCAGCCTTCATTTAGCATTCAGTCCTTATGAAGTAATGTCATGTATTTTTCTTCTTGGCTTTTGGAAATAAAATATAGCTTCAGACTAAACATTACTCACTCAGTTCCAGGTTGGATGGTGTTTTCAGGTTTCTGTTGTTTGCCAGAGCATTTGCTGTATAGCGTTGGAATAATAATCTTTGGTAGTTGTAAGCCTTCCAGGTGATTCTGTAATTCTGTCCAAAATCAGGTTGTAGGTTTTGAGTTTTGATTTGGAGTTATGTTGTAGAGGGTAGCATCCTGTATATGTTCCTGACAAAAAAAATCCAAGTTTATCTAACTCTTAATGTATATATTTTTAAGAACATTCTGAAAAATGCAGGAGCTCATCTGATCATGACCTCTCTCTCTCTCTACGTCTTCTGTCTAGCTTCTCTTTTTCTCTCCTCTCTACTACCTCTCTCTTCGTATCTCCTCTCTACCCATCTCCTCGTATCTCCTCTCTCTTCCTATCTCCTCTCTACCTCTCTCTTCCTATCTCCTCTCTACCTCTCTCTTCCTATCTCCTCTCTACCTCTCTTCCTATCTCCTATCTACCTCTCTCTTCCTATCTCCTATCTACCTCTCTCTTCCTATCTCCTCTCTACCTCTCTCTTCCTATCTCCTATCTACTTCTCTCTCTTCCTCTCTACCTCTCTTTTCCTATCTCCTATCTACTTCTCTCTCTTCCTCTCTCCATCTCTCTGTATCTGTAGAGCCAATCCAGAGGAACTACTAAGAGTATAAAGTAGTGGTGAGTGAGGAACATTACCTTGTGTTTCTGTTCAGGTAAGATAGTCACACCCTGATACCTCTCCTTTAATTAGACTCTGGAGTGGAGGAGGGGAAACAACATATGGAGACAGACTGAAGGAGACAGAGAGAGAGAGGGAGAGGGAGAGAGAAGAGTGTCTGACAGTGAAGAGAGAGATCAGAGGGAAAGAACGATGGAGAAAGTGACAGTGTGGCGTACACAGGTGTCTCTACAGAACAGTGGACTAGACGAGCGTGGAATGGCTGCTACACATTGTGCTGTAGCGTGTGCTTGTGTGTGTGTGGCATATGCAGCTATGTGGAATGGCTGGTTGTAATGACTCATTAACGGTGTTAGAGGCAGCTGTCCCAGATAAACACACACTTTCTGCGGTCTGTCTGTCCATGTAAACTCCTAAAAACACAATCAACTACAATTCCCATGATCCTCCTTACTTCTGGTGACCACGCCCTCCAGCCTAATGATGTTGGGGTCATCGAACTGTCCCATGATGCTGGCCTCTCGGAGGAAGTCCCGCCTCTGGCGCTCCACGTAGCCGCCTTTCAGCGTCTTTATCGCCACAGCGATTTCCCTCTTCCCCAGTGTCCGCAGACGACCGCTACACACCTCCCCGAACTCACCTGGAATACGCGCACGACACACACACACACACACACACACACACACACACACACACACACACACACACACACACACACACACACACACACACACACACACACACACACACACACACACACACACACACACACACACACACACACACACACTATCAAACCACTGGAGGGCAGTGTTGCAGTACAGAGACAACTCCACAACACTTTTAACTCTGAATTATTCAACTCTCTAAAATGTCTCTTTGCTCCTTCTGAACTATCAGCCTACAATCAATCCATAGTCTCTCCTCTGCTCTCTAAAGCTCTAACAACTTCCATATCCCCCACTGTGTGTGTGTGTGTGTTAGATTGTTATACTGAGCAGAGAGAATGTAGTCTTAAATCAAGTGCTGCGAGGGGAAGCACAGGCCCCCCACTGTATAGAAGATATAATTAACTTCCTTTCTTTAAAATGAAAACAGATTGCTTCATATGGCTCATTATGGCATATTACACCCAGATGCCAGATCTTCTCACATCCACTACGGTATATATATAGAGCATACTGTGCAAATCTAAAGGAGCTTCTGTAATGAGTACTGAATATATATATATTGTTGCCAAAATGTACCTTGTTCTTTCCATGCCAATGAAGCTTGACGAATTGAATGGATAATTGAGGATAGAGTACCCACCTGCTCCGATGACTCTTTCTATGCGGATCCGGGTTGGGTCAATCTCTTTGGCAAACTCATGGACAGCCTGAGTAGGATCCTCATAGGTGTCCGGATCTACATAGGTCTTTACCCCTGGGTACGGGAGGGCTGAGAAGAGAGGAGAGACTGGGTTCTGCCTTTGGTAACTTTGCTACCTGCTGTTTTATGCCTCGTCTTTGTTAATAACCTCTAGTCTCCATCTCCAAACAGAACAATCAATGGTCATGCAAAACAGAGCTCCAGCATCAGCCTGAAGACACAATCAACCTCAAACATCCACTTCTGGATGAAACACAACTCTGAAGGTCGGAGCGATAAGTCAATATATCAGTGGAGAGAGAGGAGAAATACACAGGAAAGAACAGAGAAAGAGGAGGAGAGAAGGAGGATGAGAAGAGAGAGTGTCCTCTCTGTCCTCCACTGATGAGGACAAGGATAGCTCTGAAACACAGAGACAGTCTGTATGGAGTCAAGCCTATCTGTTGTCCGAGAGAGAGAGGGGACAGACACACAGGGCAGTAAGAGGCCCTGTCAGCTGGACTCTCTCTCTCAGAACTCATCTTGCTGTCTGTCTGTCTGTTCCTCTACCACTGCCCCCTTCCTATATCCTATCTCCTTCTGAGTCATTTCCCTCTGTTCCTTTCTCCCCTTCTCGCTCATCTCAGAGATAAAACACAGTGGATGTGGGGAAAAAGAGAGACAGAGAGAAACACAGAGAGAGGTAGAGGAGAGACAGAGCTATAACTAGATTCAGTCAAAAGGTAAGACACAGATGACTTGAAATGGATTCTGAAGAGGAAGCGAGCAGGAGAGGATGGAGGGGGAGAGAGCTGGAGAGAGAGTGAAGGAGGGAGGGAGCGAGCAGGAGAGGATGGAGGGGGAGAGAGATGAGAGAGAGTGAAGGAGGGAGGGAGCGAGCAGGAGAGGATGGAGGGGGAGAGAGATGGAGAGAGAGCGAAGGAGGGAGGGAGCGAGCAGGAGAGGATGGAGGGGGAGAGAGATGGAGAGAGAGCGAAGGAGGGAGGAAGCGAGCAGGAGAGCATGGAGGGGGAGAGAGATGGAGAGAGAGTGAAGGAGGGAGGGAGCGAGCAGGAGAGGATGGAGGGGGAGAGAGATGGAGAGAGAGCGAAGGAGGGAGGAAGCGAGCAGGAGAGGATGGAGGGGGTGAGAGATGGAGAGAGAGTGAAGGAGGGAGGGAGCGAGCAGGAGAGGATGGAGGGGGAGAGAGATGGAGAGAGAGCGAAGGAGGAAGGGAGCGAGCAGGAGAGGATGGAGGGGGAGAGAGATGGAGAGAGAGCGAAGGAGGGAGGGAGCGAGCAGGAGAGGATGGAGGGGGAGAGAGATGGAGAGAGAGCGAAGGAGGGAGGAAGCGAGCAGGAGAGGATGGAGGGGGAGAGAGATGGAGAGAGAGCGAAGGAGGGAGGGAGCGTGGGAGGTGGGGGTGTTTCAGAACGTTTTGTTCTGTGGATTTGTTTAAAGTTGGCAATGTATCACTGACATCCCTCCCCTCCCTCTCCCCCTCTGTCTGTGTTGTAAAACTGAGAGAGGGTGTTACCAATCTCTTAAAGTCTGCTACGGCCAGGGGTTAGGGACACACTTCATCCACATTTACATCTAAACTAATGGAGGCTTGAGAATGGCAGACATGGTTAGAATTGATTGTATGCAAATTGTCCACACACTGTTTCTTTCCAGGATAGTTCTCTTTAGCATGAAATGGACAGAGAAGCTCAATATGGTACAGTGTTACTGTGGGAATTTTATTTTTAAGCTTTAAGTCTCGCCACAGTTTAGCCATTTATCTTTCAACAAAACACTCAAAGGAGGCGGAAATAATCAAATGAAATGCGTCTGTTCACCTGAATTGGTCAAATTGGGTGTGAAGTGATGTGAGTCAGAAAGAGAGAGGCAGAGAGAAAGACGAGTAGAGAAGGAGAGTAGAAACAGAAGTCCTACCATGTCCGTTCTGATAGTTGGTCCTCCTCTTGTCGTCTGAGCTCATCTTGGATTTGATGTACCACTGACACCTGGGAGACACAATGACACGTTGTCCTTTACAACAAGGAACACCAGATGCTGAAGGAGTTCAACTTGTCCAGAGAGATGAACTACTAAACCAAACAGAGTGTTGTATCTAGTGGTCTTGTTGGAGAACATTTTCTCTGAGAAACTTGGATCAACACATTTCTATTTGCACTTTCACCAGAGCAGTCATGTGTAACATGGAATGTGTTTGGGTGTGTGTGACTTTTAAATGTGTTTGCGTGTGTGTGTGTGAGAGACTTGGAATGTGTTCGGGTGTTTATGTGTGTACACTTGGAATGTGTTTGTGTGACTTTGGATGTGTTTGGGTGTGTGTTTGATTGATCACTGCTCCTCATACACTCACTCTCACCACACACTTAGACACTGCTCTCTAGAAGAGCCCATCCTCTCACACACACACACACACACACACACACACACACACACACACACACACACACACACACACACACACACACACACACACACACACACACACACACACACACACACACACACACACACACACACACACACACTGTGTGGAGAGGATCACAGGTTCACACTCCAGCCAGTCAACTTCATTAGCTTTATCATGCTGGAGGAACAGGAAGTAATTAACATCTCGTCTACAGATCTACAGGAGAGAGAGACAGGGAGGGGGAGAGACAGGGAGAGAGAGAGACAGGAAGGGGGAGAGACAGGGAGAGAGAGAGACAGGGAGGGGGAGAGACAGGGAGAGAGAGACAGGGAGGGGGAGTGACAGGGAGAGAGAGAGACAGGGAGGGGGAGAGACAGGGAGAGAGAGAGACAGGGAGGGGGAGAGAGGGAGAGAGAGAGAGACAGGGAGGGGGAGAGACAGGGAGAGAGAGAGGTACGGTTGATCTATAGTGGTGATTAGATAATTAAGTAGACTATTAACAGACACAGAGGGTGTAGCTGTGGCTGCCATGCCCCTAGGCAGGCTGGGAGAGGAGGATGGGGGAGGGAGAGAAAGTGATAGAGACAGAAGAGGTGAGTTAGTGCTGGCACCAGTCTGATAACTACATAAAAGAGCGAGAGAAACAGAGAGTAAGAGAGGGAGGTTACAGCCCCCTCCATGAGCCATTTCACATGTAATAATCATATCAGCACAAATATACACAGACACACAGACACACACATACAGACAGACACAGACACACATACAGACACACGCAGACACACATACAGACACACAGACACACATACAGACAGACACAGACACATAGACAGACACACAGAGGTATGTGTGTGGTATATTTAGTCCAACAGGATGGCTTAGTTCAGAGGCGAGCTTAGAATAGGAGAGGAGAAGAGAGAATCAGGGGCTAGGTTAGACAGTTTTGAGGAGAAGAGAGGAGGGACAGAAAGGAGGACAGAGAGGGGGACAGTGATTGCAGTCTTTAGAAATAGACAGGGGTCTTGGCTGAAAAGTGAAAGTTCTCCATTGTCCACAACTTTGACATTAAGAAGGTTTAAATGATGCTGATTGGATTTAGACAGAGGGCAAAGCAATCAGAGCACTCATTACTGAGAGAGGAGGGGTCAGTGTGGGAGTACAGAAGCCTGAGTGTTAGTGTGTGTGTGTGTGTGTGTGTGTGTGTGTGTGTGTGTGTGTGTGTGTGTGCGCGTGTGTGTTTGTGAGTGACCATGGTTTCTCCATAGAGGCAAGCCCAACCAGATCCAGATTGCCAGATCAGAGGGACTATCAAAGTGCTGGATATCTGTGGGTTGCCAGGTTGGGATCCTGCTGTGAGGTCTGAGGCCTGGACATTGACAGAGAAGAAATCACAGCAGAGATAGAGGAGGGGAGGAGAGGGGGAGAAGAGGAGGGGAGAAGAGAGGAGAGAAGAGGAGGAAAGAAGAGAAGAGGAGGAAGAAGAGTGGAGACGAGATGAGTAAGAGACAAGATTTGTATTTATTTGATTTCACCTTTATTTAACCAGGTAGGCCAGTTGAGAACACCTTTATTTAACCAGGTAGGCCAGGTGAGAACACCTTTATTTAACCAGGTAGGCCAGTTGAGAACACCTTTATTTAACCAGGTAGGCCAGTTGAGAACAAGTTCTCATTTACAACTGTGACCTGGCCAAGATAAAGCAGTGCGACAAAAACAACAACACAGAGTTACACATGGGATAAACAAATGTACAGTCAATAACACAATAGAAAAATCTGTTTTCTGTGTGTGCAAATTAAGTAAGGAGGTAAGGCAATAAATAGGCCATAGTGGCGAAGTAATTACAATTTAGCAATTAAACACTGGAGTGATAGATGAGGATGTGCAAGTAGAAATACTGGTGTGCAAAAGAGCAGAAAAACAAAAACAAATATGGGATGAGGTAGGTAGTTGTTTGGATGGGCTATTTACAGATGGGCTGTGAACAGCTGCAGCGATCGGTAAGTTGCTCTGACAGCTGATGCTTAAAGTTAGTGAGGGAGATATAAGTCTCCAACTTCAGTGATTTTTTGCAATTCGATCCAGTCATTGGCAGCAGAGAACTGGAAGGAAAGGCGGCCAAAGTAGGTGTTGGCTTTGGGGATGACCAGTAAAATATACCTGCTGTAGTGCGTGCTATGGGTGGGTGTTGCTATGGTGACCAGTGAGCTGAGATAAGGCAGAGCTTTACCTAGCGAAAAAGTATAAACTTTTTTCAGAACCCTGTCTTTCAAAGATCATTTGTAAAAATCCAAATAACTTCACAGATCTTCATTGTAAAGGGTTTAAACACTGTTCCCCATGCTTGTTCAATGATCCATAAACAATTAATGAACATGCACCTGTGGAACGGTCGATAAGACACTAACAGCTTAAGACAGTAGGCAATTAAGGTCACAGTTATGAAAACTTAGGACACTAAATAGGTCTTTCTACTGACTCTGAAAAACACCAAAAGAAAGATGCCCAGAGTCCCTGCAGGTGGAGTGTCCGTCATGGTCTGTGGCGGTGGTCTGTGACATCCTCCTCCGTCATGTGGTACCCTTCCTGCAGGCTCATCTTGACATGACCCTCCAGCCTGACAATGCCACCAGCCATACTGCTAGTTCTGTGCATGATTTCATGCAAGACAATAATGTCAGTGTTCTGCCATGGCCAGCGAAGAGCCCGGATCTCAATCCGATCTCAATTCCCCGCAGAAATGTCTGGGAACTTGCAAGTGCCTTGGAGGAAGAGTGGGGTAACATCTCACAGCAAGCACTGGCAAATCTGGTGCAGTCCATGAGGAAGAGATGCACTGGTGGCCACACCAGATACTGAATGTTACTTTTGATTTTGAACCCCCCTTTGTTCAGGGAAACATTATTCCATTTATGTTCATTACATGTCTGTGGAACTTGTTCAGTTTATGTCTCAGTTGTTGAGTCTTGTTGTTCATACAAATATTTACACATGTTAAGTTTTCTGAAAATAAATGCAGTTGACAGTGAGAGGACATTCTTTTTTTGCTGAGTTTAGATGACCTGGAGCCAGTGGGTTTGGCGACGAATATGTCGCAAGGACCAGCACAGAGAGCATACAGGTCACAGTGGTGGGTAGTATATGGGGCTTTGGTGACAAAACGGATGGCACTGTGATATACTGCATCCAATTGCTGAGTAGAGTGTTGGAGGCTATTTTGTAAATTACATTGCCGAAGTCAAGGATCGGTAGGATAGTCAGTTTTACGAGGGTATGTTTGGCAGCTTGAGTGAAGGAGGCTTTGTTGCGAAATAGGAAGCCAATTCTAGATTTAATTTTGGATTGGAGATGCTTAATATGAGTCTGAAAGGAGAGTTTACAGTCTAGCCAGACACATAGGTATTTGTATTTGTCCACATATTCTAAGTCAGAACCGTCCAGAGTTGTGATGCTAGTCGGGAGGGCGGGTGTGGGCAGCGATGGTTGAAGAGCATGCATCTAGTTTTACTTGCATTTAAGAGCAGTTGGAGGCCACAGAAGGAGTGTTGTATGGCATTGAAGCTCGCCTGGAGGTTTGTTAACACAGTGTCCAAAGAAGGGCCAGATGTATACAGAATGGTGCCAGCTGCGTAGAGGTGGATCAAAGAATCACCCGCAGCAAGAGGGACATCATTGACATATACAGAAAACAGGCCCTCCGATTTGACACACTGAACTATATCTGAGAAGTAGTTGGTGAACCAGGTGAGGCAGTCATTTCAGAAACCAAGGCTGTTGAGTCTGCCGATAAGAATACGGTGATTGACAGAGTCGAAAGCCTTGGCCAGGTCATGGCTGCACAGTACTGTCTTTTATCGGTGGTTATGATATCGTTTAGGACCTTGAGCGAGACTGATGTGCACCCGTGACCAGCTCGGAATAACGGATTGCACAGCGGAGAAGGTACGGTGGGATTAGAAATGGTCGGTGATCTGTTTGTTCACTTGGCTTTCGAAAACTTTAGAAAGGCAGGGCAGGATGGATATAGGTCTGTAACAGTTTGGGTCAAGTGTCTCCCGCTTTGAAGAGGGGGATGACCGCGGCCACTTTCCAATCTTTAGGAATCTCAGACTATAGGAAAGAGATGTTGAACAGACTAGTAATAGGGGTTGCAACAATGGCAGCGGATAATTTTAGGAAGAGAGGGTCCAGATTGTCTAGCCCAGCTGATTTGTAGAAATCCAGATTTTGCAGCTCTATCAGTGCAGTGGGCAGCTGGGAGGAAGTGCTCTTATTCTCCATGGACTTTACAGTGTCCCAAATAGTGCCGCAGTATGCAGATTTCTGTTTGAAAAAGCTAGCCTTTGCTTTCCTAACTGACGGTGTATATTGGTTCCTGACTTCCCTGAAAAGTTGAATATCGCGGGGACTATTCGATGCTAGTGCAGTGCGCCGGTTTAACGAGCCATTCGCAGTTTCACTGTACCGGCCGTGTGTACTTAGACTTGCATGGCTTAATCTTTGAGACAAGCATATGCTACTGGCAGGATCAACCAGGTAGCCACTCACAACGTAGATGTTTTTGTGCTGGTCAAGGGCAGTCAAGTCTGGAGTGAACCAAGGGCTGTTCTTAGTTGTACATTTTTTGAAAGGGGCATGCTTATTTAAGATGGTGAGGAAAGCAGTTTTAAAGACCAACCAGGCATCCTCTACTGACGGGATCAATATCCTTCCAGGATACCTGGGCCAGGTCGATTAGAAAGGCCTGCCTGCAGAAGTGTTTTAAGGAGCGTTTGACAGTGATGTTGGGTAGTTGTCTCACCGCGAACCCATAATGGACGCAGGCAATGAGGCAGTGATTGCTGAGATCTTGGTTGAAGACAGAGAGGTGTATTTAGAGGGAAAGTTGGTCAGGATGATATGCATGAGGGTGCCCATGTTTACGGATTTGGGGTTGAACAGCTGGGAGCTGAGTTTTTGGTGGCCTTCCAAAGCCAGGATTCAGACACGGCTAGGACATCAGTGTTGGCGGAGTGTGCTAAAGCAGTGAATAAAGCAAACTTAGGGAGGAGGGTTCTGATGTTAACATGCATGAACCCAAGGCTTTTACATTTACATAAGTCAACAAATGATGGCACCTGGGGACATGCAGGGCCTGGCTTAACCTCTACATTACCAGAGGAACAAAGGAGGAGTTAGGATGAGGGTACGGCTAAATGCTATAAGAACTGGTCATCTAGTGCGTTGGGAACAGAGAATAAAAGGAGCAGATTTCTGGGTGTGGTAGAATAGATCCAGGGCATAATTTACAGACACGGGCACGGTAGGGTGCGAGTATAGTGGGGGTAAACCTAGGCATTGAGTGAAGATGAGTGAGGTTGCATCTCTGGAGGCGGCAGTTAAGCTAGGTGCGCTCTCCGCATGTGTGGGGGGTGGGGCAAAGGAGCTATCTGAGGTATGTTGAGCGGGACTAGGGCCTCCGCAGTCAAATAAAACAATGAGAGCGCCCCTAAATAACAGTATACAAGGCACATTGACATTAGAGAGAGGTATAGAGCAATCACAGGTGTTGATTGGAAGAGCGAAGACGACAACAGGTAAGTTAACAACGGGTAAACATTTAAGACAACAACAACGGGTACATGGTGATGAATGGGCAGAGAGGGTCAGTTAGCTACACACAGGGCCTGAGTTAGAGGCTGGGGCAGATAGATAAACAACATGAAGTACAATGTTAATGAACAGTCCAGCAGCCATCAGGTGTGTAGCCGAGTGATCATAGGGTCCAATGAGCAGCAATAGATGAAACAGGGAGCCGTTCGGTAGTCGTTACTATGCTAGGTGAGCAGGAGAAAAGCTAGCGGGTCGGGGCTAGCAGATAGGTCTTCACCGACATCCACGACGCAGAGGACGGTTGAGAGCACATCGGCTGAATTACATCAGCAGACCAGTTGTGATGGATCGGTGGGGCTCCGTGTTGACAAGGGTCCAGGCCAATTGGCAAGAGAGGCGTTAGCCACAATAGTCACTCGGTAGCAGCTAGTTAGCTGCGATGATCCAGTGTGATGGTCCAGAGCATGCGGCAGGAATCCAGAAATGGAAAAAAATCAGTCATATATGCTCAGGGCTGATATCGCGCTGTGCAGACTGGCAGGTATTATCCGGGCTATCAGGGCTAAAGCGGCTGGTGTCTGAGCTAAATGGTAAAGACTGCTAGAAGTGGCTAACAATGACTAAATAGCTAGTAGCTAATTAGCTGGCTAGCTGCTGATGGAGGTTCCAGTTATAAGGTCTAAAAAATAGCAGATCCGTACCACAATGGGTGAGGCGGGTTGCAGGAAGGTATATTTAATCCGAAAATGGAAAAAAAGAGATTGAAATATATTGAAATGTATACAAAAATTTACACGGGACAAAAACAAAAACCATCTTGGATACTCGTCTCATCTCTTTAGATGAGAGAAGAGGTGGATTTGTCTATTGACTGTAGCCCCGCCAGTGATGGGGTCAGTGTGTTGATTAAAGCTCCTTTATCAGACCTGTCTAGCACCACTATCACTGAATCACTGGCTTTGAAAACACACAAAGACTGAACGCACACACAGACAGACAAACTATCTTTCAAAGGTTCTCAAAAAAGGGTGTAAAGGATAGTGCTGTGGCTTTAAAGGCTATTCTAGGATATTCACGAACACACACACACACACACACACACACACACACACACACACACACACACACACACACACACACACACACACACACGCACACGCACACGCACACGCACACGCACACACACACCTTTCAATATCAAACCCTGCCCAGAGCTTTAATCTGAAAGTCAATGTAATTCAACCTACTCTCTACCCTAATATCCACTGAGTCATTACTACATGCTGAAGCCAGTGTTTCCACTGATAAAATAGGAGAGAATGAGGAGAGGATGAGAGGAGAAAGTGCAAAGAGACGAAAGAGAGGAGCATAGACAGAATGATGAGAGGACAGAGAGGGATCAGAGAGTGAGGAAAGAGAGGGATGAGTGTTGAAAGATAACCCTGAAGTAGAAGTGAAGAGCAGCAGTGTGGGTTTAGAGTACAGAGATAGGCCCACCCCTACACAGGCCGGACGGTCACCCATACATACACAGATACACACACGAGGATTGAGGGACAGTCCTGGTTCAACTGGTTCCTGTTTAATGCTACTTATCTAAATTCACTCCCTTATTCAGAAAGCTTTTCAGAACACACTTAACACCTACATAGACTGGAAGGTCATCTCAAAGGTTTCATCACATCCTACTTTTAATTGTTCTTTGGGTACTTTTCAAACTTTTTAAAATGAAGTGTGAAATGCCATTGTATTACTGTATGTAGGCCTCTCAGTACAGAGGGAGCTGTCCAGAGTACTGTGGTACTTTCCTACAGCCCTGTCAGTGCTACTGAAGACTACTGTGGTCCTTCTGTAGCACAGTTGGTAGAGCATGGCGCTTGTAACGCCAGGGTAGTGGGTTCGATTCCCGGGACCACCCATATGTAGAATGTATGCTTTGGATAAAAGCGTCTGCTAAATGGCATATATTACTACATCTCGTTATTTTAATACTTGAATATTTGATGAGGGGTGTTGACATCAACCGCCTGCATTCAATGGAGAGAGATGCTATGCTACTAGCCTCATGTCATGAATACTGTATGCATAGGCATCTCAAGACAACTTCGATATAAAGTGTTTTTTCTCAAATTTGCCGGGATGTTATGTGTCCTACTTATATCAGTACACTCGTAGCAACCTAAGCACTCCAAAAAATGTATTTCATCAAATAAACCTACGTAGCAAATAAGTCATTACATTTTTTGCTGACCAAATTCGACCCTTCTCATTGACCTCTACTGTATATAAAAAAAGAAACGGAACAACGCCACCTGCTCGAGAAGACAGATTTTTGGCCAAGTTATCCCTCTCCCGTCACCTTTTCCTTTCTGGTGCTGTCCATGGTGCTGAACTATCATACAGCCCTGTCAATGCTCCTGAAGACACCTTTAGTGCTGTCCATGGTGCTGAACTATCCTATAGCCCTCTCAGTGCCCCAGAAGTCACATCATTTAGTGCTGTCCATGGTGCTGAGCTGTCCATGGTGCTGAATTATCCTGCAGCCCTGTCAATGCTCCTGAAGACACCTTTAGTGCTGTCCATGGTGCTGCAGCAGTCCTGTCTGTAGTGCTGTAGTGTCTGTAGTGCCTACTAGTCCCTTGGGACATCTCCCAAGAACGTGTGTGTGTGTGTGTGTGTGTGTGTGTGTGTGTGTGTGTGTGTGTGTGTGTGTGTGTGTGTGTGTGTGTGTGTGTGTGTGTGTGTGTGTGTGTGTGTGTGTGTGTGTGTGTGTGCGTGTGTGTGCGCGTGCGTGCGTGCGTGTGTGTCTTACCGTCCGGTGATGAGGAAGAAGAGGGTGAGGATGATGAGGAGAGTGAAGCCTCCCACGGCTGCCGTGACGATCACCAACACCTGACCCTGGTCTGACGCCATGTCCGACGCTACGGGGAGGGGACAAATCAATTGATTGATTATTATCTGGACGTATTAAGTGATTTACAGTATAGACATACAGCCATATCACTGGAAGAGAGATGACATCACAAAAACAAGATACATTCACATGATTAAATCAGAAGAAAGTCAGAAGACAATAACTATACCACTTTTAAAACATCTTTATCAAATCAGACTGAGGAGAGAAAAGCACTTTTATTAGTAATAATTGATATTGTTAGTATTAATTAATTTGAAATGAATATGGAGAGATTGATGAACTCTTGGTCTGAAAGACAACCATTCTATTTTAAAAGGAATCATTCATATGCTTGGTGCCATTTCATTAATATTATTCATTCATGAAATTGTGATTTAGTCTCTGATCATTTGCCAAAATTAGCCACATTTGATATTCATTATTTTCCCTTCTCTCTGTTTCTTCACAGGGCTAACGAATGCCACATAATTGAAAGATGATTGCTATTAGCAAAATGTATTTCTACAAAATGTTACACTTAATGAATATGAATTGGAGGTCAGGATGCGTAGCCCCCAACCCAGACAACATTTGTGTGTCCGCAAGTATGGATGTGTGAGGATCGGTGCCAATGTGTTTGTAAGTGTGTGTGTGTACGCTTGAATGTGTGAAGGTCGGAATGTGTGTGTGTGCGAGAGTGTATATGTAGCTGGGGTCTGGACAGAGATAATTGCCAGTCAGACGGGGAGAGAGGAACACAGCTGATCAGAGGGGTAGATGACTTCACAGGACGGTTCTCCTGACCAGGAGTTCACATACACTCTGAAGCCTAACTAAGCAGTCGGGCCGGATTGACGCTAATGAGACCGAGGCCTGTGTGTTTGTGTGGATGTGTGTGAAAGGGTTGAATCTAAAGGGCTGTCATGTCTGTCATGCCTTTGGAAAGTACTCAAGACCACTTGAGTTTTTCCACATTTTGTTACGTTACAGCCTTTTTCTAAAATGTATTAAACACTTTTTCCCTCATCAATCTACACACAATACCCCATAATGACATCACAATACCCCATAATGACAAAGCAAAAACGTTTTTTTAGAAAATGTAACAATTTTTTTTTTACCCCAGAAATAAAACATTCACATAGGTATTCAGACCCTTTACTCAGTACTTTGTTGAAGCACCTTTGGCAGCGATTACAGCCTTGAGTCCTCTTGGGTATGACACTACAAACTTGGCACTCCTGTATTTGTGAAGCTTCTCCCATTCTTCTCTGCAGATCCTCTCAAGCTCTGTCAGTTTGGACGGGGAGCGTCGCTGCACAGCTATTTCCAGGTCTCTCCAGAGAGGTTTTATCAGGTTGAAGTCCGAGCTCTGGCTGGGCCACTCAAGGACATTCAGAGACTTGTCCCGAAGCCACTTCTGTGTTATCTTGGCTGTGTGCTTAGGGTCGTTGTCCTGTTGAACCTGATGAACCTTCGCCCTAGACTGAGGTCCTGAACTCTCTTGATCAGGTTTTCATCAAGGATCTCTGTACATTGCTCCGTTCATCTTTCCCTCGATCCTGACTAGTCTCCCAGTCCCTGCTGCTGAACAACATCCCCACAGCATAATGCTGCCACCACCATGCTTCACTGTAGGAATGGTGCCAGGTTTCCTCCAGACCTGATGCTTGGAATTCAGGCCAAAGAGTTCAATCATAGTTTCATCAGACCAGATAACATTGTTTCTCATTGTGAGAGTTTTTAGGTGCCTTTTGGCAAACTCCAAGCTGGCTATCATGTGCCTTTTATTGAGGAGTGGCTTCTGTCTGGCCACTCTACCATAAAGCCCTGATTGGTGGAGTGCTGCAGAGATGGTTGTCCTTCTGGAAGGTTCTCCCAACTCTAGAGCGCTGTCAGAGTGACCATCGGGTTCTTGGTCACCTCCCTGACCAAGGCCCTTCTCCCCCGATTGCTCAGTTTGTCCGGGCGGCTAGCTCTAGGCTGAGTCTTAGTGGTTCCAGACTTCTTCCATTTAAGAATGATGTAGGCCACTGTGTTCTTGGGGACCTTCAATGCTGCAGACATTTTTTGGTACCCTTCCCCAGATCTGTGCCTCGACACAATCCTATCTTGGCGCTCTACGGACAATTCCTTTGACCTCATGGCTTGGTTTTTGCTCGGACATACACTGTCAACTGTGGGACCTTATATAGAAAGGTGTGTGCCTTTCCAAATCATGTCCAATCAATTGAATTTACCACAGATAGACACCAATCAAGTTGTAAAAACATCAAGCATTATCAATATAAACAGGATGCATCTGAGCTCAATTTCGCGTGTCAACGCAAAAGGCCTGAATACTTATGTAAATAAAGTATTTCTGTTTTTATTTTTTATAAATTAGCAAACATGTCTAAAAACCTGTTTTTGCTTTTCATTATGGGGTGGTGTGTGTGTAGATTGATGAGGATGTTTTATTTATTTCATCCATTTTAGAATAAGGCTGTCACGTAACAACATGTGGAAAAAGTCAAGGCGTCTGAATACTTTCAGAAGGCACTGCAGATGGGGAAGGAAGAGGTTAGATAGGAGGAGAGGCAGAACAGGTATGGAGAGGCCGGGGACAAGCAGAAAGGGAGGGATACAGGGGAGAGAAGGGAGGGAGGTAAGGAGGGGAGGGAGGGAGAGGGTATTTTCTCCTTGATTAAAGGGCAGAACAAAGGCAGGCCAGGACTGTCTGATCCACTAGATAAAGAAAACTCTTCAGCTGGATAGATGAGGGGGAAAAGAGGAGGAGAGGAGGAGGAGATAGGAGACACCACTGAAGCCAGATCAGTGGTTGGAGTGGACTGGTGCTGACCGACCAGTACAGAGAACCTACACCTCTATATTTCTACTGCTTGAGTTCTGGCACCTCTAAGATAAAAACCCTGGTACAGTAAAAAAGAACCCCTTTAAGAACTGACCAAGTATATAGGACAGAACCACAAACACAGGTCTGTATGTTAGTATTCAGCATGGCTTTATTATCCCCGTGGGAACACTTTGGTTGTGGTTCTGTGTATACATAAAAACACACAATAAAGCATAGAAAAGGACATATACAGACAATAAATACAGGTAGAAAAGTGCATGAGCGATCAATGACTCATCTGTACACCCTATACATCAGTACACTCTGTCAACTTCAATGTCAGCTGTAAAGCCTCTCTAAAAGGCAATATAAATACAAACAACATCACGAGCACATTGGCAAGTTCATATATTTATCTTTTCATTGATTACATCTAGGGTTAAGTGTTAGGGGTCATGAAACAGACAGAGAGGGCGGTATGAGGTACTCACTGTCGTCCGTGGTCTCATACTCGTATTTTGGGCTGTAGGCGCTTTGTCCAGAGGAGGTGCGTGTTCTCAGGCTGAAGACGTAGCAGGTGGAGGGCTTTAACCCTGTGATGACCACACTGGGGGCTTTGGTCCGCGTCGACGAGTAGCTCAACTCTTCATGTTCCTTCTCGTAGTACTTGACCTCATAGTCGACCACCAGGAGGGAGATCTGTTCTGGCTCCAGCCACGACAGGGCTATGCTGTTCTGAGATGCCCAGTCCTTCTTCAGCATGCCCACCATAAAGGGACCTGGAGGGAACAATCAGAGAGAATATTAAAAGTCAGGTGTTCAGCTACTAACATCAAATAAAATTGTATTGGTCACATACACCTGAAACCCCACCTCTTTAAGGAATACCTAGGATAGGATAAGTAATCCTTCTCACCCCCCTAAAAGATTTAGATGCACTATTGTAAAGTGGCTGTTCCACTGGATGTCATAAGGTGTATGCACCAATTTGTAAGTCGCTCTGGATAAGAGCGTCTGCTAAATGACTTAAATGTAATGTAAATGTAGCAGATGTTATTGTGGGTGTAGCGGAAATTCTTGTGCTTCTAGTTCCAACAAGTGCATCAATATCTAACAAGTAATTCCTAACAATTTCACAACATATACCCAATACACACAAATCTAAGTAAGGAATGGAATTAAGAATATATAAATATACTGTACGTCCCCAAATAATTCTGGGCTAAAACGATGTAAGGAATACTACATAAAAAAAACAAAATACTGCAAAGTTTCCTAAGAACTAGAAGCGAGGCAGCCCTCTCTGTTGGTGCCATCTTTCCATTTAATCTGAGTAGTGATGGAAGGCTGACACCAGCTTCTGATTATATGCTTCATCATTTTACAGGAAAGGCTTTACTTTCCTAGAGATAAGCCTGGAGCATCTTAATATCAAATATTAGGGGTTTTACGGTCATACTAGCGTCTGTGGATCCTCCAGTGACAACAGGTCTACCTGGGAGATTCGGTTAGTTAGCTGTGTTGTTATAAATCATATTAGTCGTGTTGATTACATTAGTGCTGAGTAAATATTGTCCCAGGTCTTGACTACAGCCACCGGCAGGTGATATCAGCCTCTCACTAATTAATATCCTATTAACTCAACATGGTAAACAGTTCGCTAAGATTTATCGACATAAATACCGGTGTTATTAAAACCTTTCAAAATAGATGGTGAACACTTTCTTTTTAGGGATGTCAAACTGTACTGTGTAACGGCAAGAAGATTTCAAATAGGTGCAGGATTTATTGGAAAAAAGGAGCAGAGAGTAATCATCAATCATTAGAAGAAAGACACGTTAAGTGGCTTTAGTCAGCCCTGACTTGACGTAGAATACCATACACACCTTGTCCCCTCCTTCTCATCCCAAAAGATGAAACAAACTGATTTAGATACCCTATGTGGCGGAAAGCCAGTGGAATATACTATCCCCATTTATAAACAAGTGGTGTCAGGTAGGCCTTAATAGCATGCTATCGCCCACATTTGTCTTACATTACCATGCGGGCACAAAATGACTCAATACAGGAATGTGGGCCTGAAAAACGACAAGTAAATATCAGTAAAGGAAAACAGGACAAGAAACACTATTATGAGAATTACAAACTCTTCTCAAAAGTGAACTAACCCACAGTGTGAGGATTAAAACTCCTCTGTTTATTTCAGCTCCATCAGTAAGTGGACTGATGTTTGTTTCCTACAGTCATATCACCTTCGTGTCGAGGCTGCATTTCCAGCAGGCAGTTTAGTGCTGTGAGCTTAAACTAATTCTGCCTCCTGATCTATTTCAATGCTTGGTTTGTTCTTAATAATGAAGAACATAACAGCCTAGTAAGGCTAGTAAGGCTTCCCAAATGTAAGCTAAAATTGAACAACAACATAATATCATGGCCAATTGAAATTAGCTGATTTATTTTGCATAATGAGTCAACTGAAAGGTCACTTCATTTTCTCACACACACACACACACACACACACACACACACACACACACACACACACACACACACACACACACACACACACACACACACACACACACACACACACAAAATAATTATCATAACATCGACAGAAACACATACACAAAGCTGACAACTTATTAGGCTACACATTACTTTACATAGTTAATGTTGTGTTATGTGTGCGTTTGTACTTGTGTGTATGTTGTTATTTTTGTCCCTGGAAATACCCCATTCATCTCAATGGGGTGTTATCACCCACAAACTTGTAGATAAATAACATCTAAGTGAGCAGATGATCCTGTCCACACTAGTGTTGCACGGTATACCGTACCGCGCCTTTTATAAAATGTTTAGAGGTTTAGTACATTTTTATTGAATGGGTCCAATAATATCCACTTCACTTTCATGTATGTATTTTTATTTCCCCTTTATTTAACTAAGCACATATCAGGTGTGGCAGCTGTAAATCAGCCAACCGTATCCCATACCAGCCCTCACTTACCTGCTTCTCTCCATCCGCTCCTCATGCACATCTATTCCTCTGTCAGTTGTAAAATAGAATTTAGCCTTGATTGCGAGCGAGGATGGAGACCCTGATCAGTCTTCTGTTGTTACATTGGAGCAGTGCACAGAGTGAGCCAGGTTGATACATTGTATATCATTCCATCCCAGATATAACAAAGAGCACAGGCCAGTCTGAGGCGTTTGTTTGCAAGTTCACTGTCATGCAGCTGTGGCAAAGAGGAAAAACACAGGTATACTTGCAGCTTTACAGCCAAGACAAGGGCTGGTCTCAAACGGCTAAAATATCACTCCTATAACTGGAGCCTGTTTTTCTTCCTGTGTGATTTGGAGTGGATTTGATAGAATTTCACAAACCAAGTCATGGGCCGTTTTAAACTATTCCCAGCTGGCTAATTATTAGTTTGATAACAAACAACGTGGTTCAGTCATGTTACCTAGCTAGCTAACAACCTGGTAACTTGACATTTGGTTTAGGCACATTTGAATGGCACAGGAAAAGGGTCTGCTACTCATGAGATGTACTTCAAAAGGTAGGATTCATATAGACATAACTATATGAACAAAAATATAAACGCAATATGTAAAGTGTAGGTTTCATGAGCTGGAATAAAAGATCCCAGAAATGTTCCATACACACAAAAAGCGCATTTCCCTCAAATGTTGTGCACAAATGTGTTTACATCCCTGTTACTGAGCATTTATCCTTTGCCAAGATAAACAGGTGTGGAATATCAAGAAGCTGAATAAATGCACCTTGTGCTGGGGACAATAAAAGGCCACCATAATAATGTGCAGTTTTGTCACACAACACAATGCTACAGATGTGTCAAGTTTTGAGGGAGCAATTGGCATACTGACTGCAGGTATGTCCACCAGAGCTGTTGCCAGAGAATTGAATGTAGATGTTTCTACCATAAGTCCGCCTCCAACGTGAAGGTGAATGCACCAATTTGTAAGTCGCTCTGGATAAGAGCGTCTGCTAAATGACTTAAATGTAAATGTAAATGTAACGTCATTTAAGAGAATTTGGCAGTACGTCTAACCGGCCTCACAACCTCAGACCAAGTGTAACCACATCAGCCCAGGACCTCCACATCTGGCTTCTTCACCTGCAGGACTGTTTGACCAGCCACCAGGGCAGCTGATGAAACTGTGGGTTTGTACAAATGAAGAATTTCTGCATAAACTGTCAGAAACCGTCTCTGGGAAGCTCATCTGCATGCTCATCGTCTTCACCAGGGTCTTGGCCTGACTGTAACAGACTTCAGTGGACAAATGCTCACTTTCCATGGACACTGGCACGCTGGATGAATCCCAGTTTCAACTGTACTGGGTTTATGGCAGACAGCGTGTATGGTGTCGTGTGAACAAGCGGTTTGCTGATGTCAACATTGTGAACAGAGTGCCCTATGGTAGCTGTGGGGTTATGGTATGGGCAGGCATAAACCATGGACAATGAACACAATTGCATTTTATCGATGGCAATTTGAATGCACAGAGATACCATGACGAGATCCTAAGGCCCATTGTCCTGCAATTAATCTGCCTCCATCACCTCAAGTTTCAGCATGATAATGCACAGCGACCATGTCGTAAGGATCTGTACACAATTCCTGGAAGCTGAAAATGTACTAGTTCTTCCATGGCCTGCATACTCACCAGACATGTCACCCATTGAGCATGTTTGGGATGTTTCTACAACTTGATTGGAGTCCACCTGTGGTAGATTCAATTGATTGGACATAATGTGGAAAGGCACAAACCTGTCTATATAAGGTCCCACAGTTGACAGTGCATGTCAGATCAAAAACCAAGTCATGAGGTCGAAGGAATTGTCTGTAGAGGTCCGAAAAAGGATTGTGTCGAGGCACAGATCTGGGGAAGGGTAATGAGAAATTTCTACAGCATTGAAGCTCCACAAGAACACAGTGGCCTTCAAACTGCCAAACTGAGCAATCGGGGGAGAAGGGTCATGGTCAGGGAGATGACCCAGAACCCGATCGTCAATCTGACAGAGCTCCAGAGTTCTTCTGTACAGATGGGAGAACCTTGCAGAAGGTCAACCATCTCTGCAGAACTCCACCAATCAGGGCTTTATGGTAGAGTGGGCAGACGGAAGGCCAGCTTGGAGTTTGCCAAAAGGCACCTAAAGGACTCTCAGACCATGAGAAACAAGATTCTCTGGTCTGATGAAACCAAAATTGAACTCTTAGGCCTGAATGCCAAGAGTCACGTCTGGAGAAAACCTGACACCATCTCTACGGTGAAGCATGGTGGTGGCAGCATCATGCTGTGGCAATGTTTTTCAGAGGTAGGGAATGGGAGACTAGTCAGGATCGAGGGAAAGCTGAACGGACCAAAATACAGAGAAATCCTTGATGAAAACCAGCACCAAAGCGCTGAAGAGGTTCACCTTCCAACAGGACAACGACCCTAAGCACACAGCCAAGATAACGCAGGAGTGGCTTCGGGACAAGTCTCCGAATGTCCTTGAGTGGCCCAGCCAAAGCCCGGACTTGAACCCGATCGAATAGCTCTGTAGAGACCTGAATATAGCTGTGCAGAAACGCTCCCCATCCAAACTGACAGAGCTTGAGAGGATCTGCAGAGAAAAATGGGATAAACTCTCCAAATACAGGTGTGCCAAGCTTGTAATGTCATACCCAAGAGGACTCGAAGTTGTAATTGCTGCCAAAGGTGCTTCAACAAAGTACTGAGGAAAGGGTCTGAATACTGATGTATTTGCTTTTGCTTTGTCATTACAGAGTATTGTGTGTAGATTGATGAGGGGGAAAAGGATTGAATCCATTTTTGAATAAAGCTGTAATGCAACAACGTGGTAAAAGTCGATGGGTCTGAATACTTTCCAAATGCACTTTATTTTTGTTCAGTGTCTTTCACTTTCTGGTGCTCTTTACATTCTGTTTCTGAAGATTAAAGAAGGTTTCATGCAGTGTTTTCCCCTAAGTGACACAATGACATGCAGATCATTATGCATGTACACTCCTTCCTCCCATCCCTCCAGCCAAATCACAGGCCTTTGCAAATATGAACAAATCAGACATTCTATGCAGCATTCTATTATACAGCGAATAACGTGAAGTTAAATTTAATATGTGTTGTATTGAGTAGAAGTATGACTAACAGTGACAGTTTTTTTGTGTCGCTTCTGAGCATAATGTTTAGAAAATGGGAACAAGCGTCCGACAGACAGGGCGAACAGGAAGCCAGGCGACTGAATTTTCCACCCTTGGTATCGTGATACTTGGCCTGGTATCGTGTCATTAGTAAAATGTTGGTAATGTGACAACACTAGTCCACACACACAGACACTGTGCCGAGTGTAACTGCTGTAGCATCTAGCTCAGTTAGGGGGGCAGCATCTGCTGCTAGCATATTGGCCTCTGATGGGAACAATAAAAACTTCATAAATACAATCTCCCCAGCCTGCATGATTACAATCCCACTCCTACTGTTGCAGAGCAACATGTAACACACACAACTTTGGTTTAGGAGAGTTAAGCTGAGACACACTGGTATACTCATGGCAGGGTACGGTGCCCAGTAGAGAGTTGGCAGATACACTGTAGAAAACAACTCTCTGAAAAAAACTAACTCTCACCTTCAGCTCTCAATACAGATGTAGGATCTTAATTTGATCACCGTGTTGTAGGAGAACTTTCCTGCAACAGGAAATGTACAACATGTAGTGTATTTGAGGTTTAAAAAGGCTTCTGGAGTTTTTTTATTTCCACTTTTCAGACTTGATTTTCCCTTACAAAAAATGTATCAACCCCTACAAAAATGTAGATTAATTTTTACCCACACAAAAATTCAAATTTCTTGTTGCTGGAGGATTATTTTCCTGCTGTAGCAAACTGGCTCAAATTAAGATCTTACATATTTATGAGTGTAAACTGTATAATATTAGCCAGAATATTCATTGTAATTTTATACCAGTAACAGCCAAAATACATATTCATACCCCAAAACTGTTAGGGGGATGAGGCAAAATTGTGCTTATTGAATTTTCTTATTGAAATTCATGTGCAATGCAACTCTGAACAGGGCTTCAAATGACGGTGGAACTGAAGAGAGAAGCATTTCTCTCATAGCATTCCTTCTAAGGATTATACCCTATAGCATTTATATCAAAACCCCCAGTGCACAGTACATCTCTCTCTCGGAGGAGGAGGACTGGAAACCCATTATAATTATCGGTCAATTAGAATGGAAGCGACGGATGGATTTTCCAGTCTAGTGTAGTTAAGCTCCCAGTAAACTAATGTAGTCTCATTACAGCAGCTTGACATCTGTATGGTTTTAATGAGCTTGCCTGGCCCCAAGGCCTCCATTAACAGTTTAGAAAATCAATGGCTTCTATATTGATGCTTTAACACGCTTAAACGATATGAGAATGCTAGGTTACTAAGGGAGGGAGAAGAGGGAGAAGAGGGAGAAAGAAAGAAAGAAAGAAAGAAAGAAAGAAAGAAAGAAAAAGAAGACTAATGTGGTTTATGAAAACATGTTTGAGAAAAACAATAACTAGTAGACAAGGACATGTCAAAATGTCTGATTGTTTTGTTGCTACCCTGCCATGATGATGTTTTAGATTCTACTCAGGAAGGAATATGAGAGAGATCACCTTTTGGAGGACACACACACACCAATCGCTGATCTCTTCCTTCACTTATATTTGTTTATGATGCGTTCTGAGTTGCTCTCGGGAGCTGAGAGAGTAAATTACCTTTATTCATACAGGATGTAAGTTCCAGTGGGACCTTAGGTAATCATTAAGACCGTTCTGAGAGTGTGTGGTGTGTGTGTACAGCATATAGTGTGTTAGTGTGTGAGTCTCCCTTAGGCAAGATCACCTCCCACCACACTCTTATAAACCCAACCAAACCTGACCTGGCATCTCGGGAGCCTCTGACCTCATTGACAACTGAGCTCAACACCACTGCATAGTGGGTAGTCTGTAGACAGTGTTGGACATGTGGCGTAAACACAGACACCCTGTGTAACAGTAAAGTGTCTGTAGACGGCAACAGTAATGTGTCTGTAGACGGTAACAGTAAAGTGTCTGTAGACTAACTGTAAAGTGTCTGTAGACTAACAGTAAAGTGTCTGTAGACTAACAGTAAAGTGTCTGTAGACTAACAGTAAAATGTCTGTAGACAGTAACAGTAAAGTGTCTGTAAACTAACAGTAAAGTGTCTGTAGACTAACAGTAAAGTGTCTGTAGAATGTAACAGTAGTGTCTGTAGACTGTAACAGTAAAGTGTCTGTAGATTAACAGTAAAGTGTATCTAGATTAACAGAATTGTGTCTGTAGACTGTAACAGTAAAGTGTATGTGGACTAACAGTAAAATGTCTGTAGACTACCAGAAAAGTGTCTGTAGACTAACAGTAGTGTCTGTAGACTGTAACAGTAAAGTGCATGTAGACTGTAACTGTAAGGTTTCTGTGGACTGTAACAGTAAAGTGTCTGTAGACTTTAACAGTAAAGTGTCTGTAGACTGTAACAGTAAAGTGTATCTAGATTAACAGTAATGTGTCTGTAGACTGTAACAGTAAAGTGTATGTGGATTAACAGTAAAATGTCTGTAGACAGTAACAGTAAAGTGTCTGCTAACTGTAAAGTGTCTGTAGACAGTAACAGCAAAGTGTCTGCAGACTGTAAAGTGTCTGTAGACTAACTGTAAAGTGTCTGTAGACTGTAACTGTAAAGTGTCTGCAGACTAACAGTAAAGTGTCTGTAGACTAACAGTAAAGTGTCTGTAGACTGTAACGTGTCTGTAGACAGTAACAGTAAAGTGTCTGCAGACTGTAAAGTGTCTGTAGACTGTAAAGTGTCTGTCGACTAACTGTAAAGTGTCTGTAGACTAACAGTAAAGTGTCTGCAGACTGTAAAGTGTATGTAGACTGTAAAGTGTATGTAGACTAACTGTAAAGTGTCTGTAGACTGTAAAAGTAAAGTGTCTGTAGACAGTAACAGTAAAGTGTCTGTAGACTAAAGTGTCCGTAGACTGTATCTGTAAAGTGTCCGTAGAATAACAGTAAAGTGTATGTAGACTGTAACAGTAAAGTGTCTGTAGACTGTAACAGTAAAGTGTATCTAGATTAACAGTAAAGTGTCTGTAGACTGTAACAGTAAAGTGTCTGTAGACGGTAACAGTAAAGTGTCTGTAGACTGTAACAGTAAAGTGTATCTAGATTAACATTAAAGTGTCTGTAGACTGTAACAGTAAAGTGTATGTGGACTAACAGTAAAATGTCTGTAGACTACCAGAAAAGTGTCTGTAGACTAAAACAGTAAACTGTATCTAGATTAACAGTAAAGTGTATCTAGATTAACAGTAATGTGTCTGTAGACTGTAACAGTAATGTGTCTGTAGACTGTAACAGTAAAGTGTCTGTAGACTAACAGTAAAGTGTCTGTAGACTAACAGTAAAGTGTATGTAGACTAACAGTAAAGTGTATGTAGACTAACAGTAAAGTGTATGTAGACAGTAACAGTAAAGTGTATGTAGACAGTAACAGTAAAGTGTCTGCAGACTGTAAAGTGTCTGTAGACTGTAAAGTGTCTGTAGACTAATTGTAAAGTGTCTGTAGACAGTAACAGTAAAGTGTCTGTAGACAGTAACAGTAAAGTGTCTGTAGACAGTAACAGTAAAGTGTCTACAGACTGTAACTGTAAAGTGTACGTAGACTAACAGTAAAGTGTATGTAGACTAACTGTAAAGTGTCTGTAGACTAACTGTAAAGTGGCTGTAGACTGTAACTGTAAAGTGTCTGTAGACTAACAGTAAAGTTTCTGTAGACTGTAACTGTAAAGTGTCTGTAGACAGTAACAGTAAAGTGTCTGCAGACTGTAAAGTGTATGTAGACTGTAAAGTGTCTGTAGACTAACTGTAAAGTGTCTGTAGACTGTAAAAGTAAAGTGTCTGTAGACAGTAACAGTAAAGTGTCCGTAGACTGTATCTGTAAAATGTCCGTAGAATAACAGTAAAGTGTCTGCAGACTGTAAAGTGTCTGTAGACTGTAAAGTGTCTGTAGACGAATTGTAAAGTGTCTGTAGACTAATTGTAAAGTGTCTGTAGACAGTAACAGTAAAGTGTCTGTAGACAGTAACAGTAAAGTGTCTACAGACTGTAACTGTAAAGTGTATGTAGACTAACAGTAAAGTGTATGTAGACTAACTGTAAAGTGTCTGCAGACTGTAACTGTAAAGTGCCTGCAGACTGTAACAGTAAAGTGTCTGTAGACAGTAATAGTAAAGTTTCTGCAGACTGTAAAGTGTCTGTAGACTGTAAAGTGTCTGTAGACCAACTGTAAAGTGTCTGTAGACAGTAACAGTAAAGTGTCTGTAGACTGACAGTAAAGTGTCTGCAGACTGTAAAGTTTCTGTGGACTGTAACTGTAAAGTGTCTGTAGACTGTAACAGTAAAGTGTATGTAGACTAACAGTAGTGTCTGTAGACTGTAACTGTAAAGTGTATGTAGACTGTAACTGTAAAGTGTATGTAGACTAAAGTGTCTGTACACTGTAACAGTAAAGTGTCTGTAACTGTAAAGTTTCTGTGGACTGTAACTTTAAAGTGTCTGTAGACTGTAACAGTAAAGTGTATGTAGACTAACAGTAGTGTCTGTAGACTGTAACTGTAAAGTGTATGTAGACTGTAACTGTAAAGTGTATGTAGACTAACAGTAAAGTGTATGTAGACTAACAGTAAAGTGTCTGTAGACTGTAACTGTAAATTGTATGTAGACTAACAGTAAAGTGTCTGTAGACTAACTGTAAAGTGTCTGCAGACTGTAACAGTAAAGTGTCTGCAGACTGTAACTGTAAAGTGTTTGTAGACTGTAACAG